>NC_142608.1:10171546-10471896 GCF_041222555.1 Hakea prostrata
GTGGGAACAAAAAGCACTAAAATAGATAATAGGTAAATATTTTCAAAATTAAAACCCATCAAGGTAATTTTCTTAAAACAACCTTATCAATACAGTAGATCAAGAAAATTTTCCTCTTTTTCAATTGGGTGGGTAATCACTAGTAGGATCTGATGTGAATCCAGTTATAGGGTTAGGGTTTTTAGGAGAATCTCCCTAGAATTTGGGATTTGCCTAGAATCTTCTAGCAAATGGTTCCAAAATCTTATGGGATCCTATGGGTAGATGGAAATTGGAGGGAAAGATTAGGAAACAAGAATTAACATCCTGAGGGTTGTTAGGGTTAACCCAAAATTCATATGGGTAGGGATAATTGGGAAGAAAGATAACATTAGGGTTCTTAACTTTTATGGGATGTAGTAAAAATAATGGGAAAAGGATAATAAAGATGAAGATCTAAATATGGGATATTTGGAAAATGGGAAAGAAGCTAGGGAAGGATCAATATAGGATGGATCTTTGAAAACCTTTCTTGAATCTTTCCTTCTCTTCTCTTTTCTTTCTTTTCTTTTCTTTTTTCTTTCTTCCTTTTTCTTCTTTTTCTTCTTTTTCTTCTTTTCTTTTCTGCCTTTTCTGTTTCAAATCTGCCAGAAGGCAGAGAGGGGAGAGAAAGAGAGTCTGAGACAGAGAGGAGGGGGATGGGGTTATCGCAGATTCACAGGGACAGGAGAGTGTGGGGGATGGGCTGGGAAGCATCGTAGGTGGTAGGGGCAGGGGCCGGGGGGTTGCAGGGGGTGGGAAATGCTGCTGCTGTGATATGGCAGCAAGGGGGAGGGACCTAGTGCGCAGGACACGGGAGGGGCAAGGGAGATCTTGCGGGGTCTAGGGGAGGTGGGGAAGGGGCTGCCTAGGGTGTGTGATAGGATAGGGAGGTGGCTGAAGGGGTGGGCTATTGTACTTGCTTGATTCGTGACTGCTGTTGCTATTAATGGTTGCTGGAATTTGTGAAGGCTTCAGAGAATTGGAAGACGAAGTAGCTTGAAGATAGATGCTAAATATTGAAGAAGAACTTACTCAAATCTGTTGATGCCCCCTCAAACAAGAACCCTGGTCCTCAACTCAATAACTTTTTCATTCAATAATCAGACTTGAAGAAATACAAAGAAAGAATAGGCTATTTATAACTTACTAAATAATTAAACTCTAAGTGGGATTCCTTTATGGATTAGGATCCCACCACATATCTTTTCCCTTAAAATATAATCTAAATATCTAAAAGGCACATGCTGAAAATAAAACATTAGATAACTTAGAACTCTATCTAAGGAAGTTCACTTGAAAAAGAACTCCTTAGGATAACTGCTAACTACTAACTCAACAACTAATAAAGACAAATTCTAATCAAAAGAAAACTCCTAGAAGATAAGGACACTTCTTGTAAAAGAATCTTATCTTATCCACAACTTAACCAACCAACTCAAACTAGACTTCCTAACTGAGTGAAACTCTTCAGAAAATAAAAGATAAAATTCTGAAAATGAAAAGCCGCTAAATTAGGGCTAAAGTGACCAAAATACCCCTCCTAGAGGGTTCAGTCACCCTAGAGGGGCCCACTTTAGGGTTTGGCCGGGGGGTCAACCGTGTTCACATTAAGGCTGGTTTATTACCGCCTTGTTATTTCTACCACTATGATAAGGACAATGATGGTAATATTATAAGAGAGAGAGAGTCCTTGTTGAGTGGGTGTCACATACAGTGTGGGAGAGGTGTGTCCATTGTAATTGTTCTTAATCAATGAATTGTTCCATGTATTACCCTGCGGACATAACCTGCCGTGCCAAACCATGCAGCTTGTGCGTCTTTGCATCTTTGTTATTTTTCATATTTCGTCTTTATTATCTTATTGGCTTTGTACATACCAACCAATGTGGGACGTATTTCCACCATAATTGGTATTAGAGCCACAAGTTGATGAACCTTGGTAGTAGTCATCAATGTTGATGTATGTGCTTCAGCTTTATAGAATGACTGATCAACTTCTATGATGTTCAAAATTCAATAGATTAAATTATCTATTGTGGAAGCTGAAAATGCAAGCGGTGTTGGTGAAAGACACATGTTTAATTGCCCTGGAGGGAAAAAGACATGAAGAAGATATTGAAGAATGTGTCATTGCAGTGAAAGATCAGATCACAATGACGGACCTACTACTTGCTGCAGATGATTCTATGCTTTTTGATATCTCTGATCAAACTAGTGCCAAAGGTTTGTAGGACAAGTTGAAGAATCTCTACAAAAAGAAACCCATGTCCAATAATTTTTTTTCTTTATTAGTAGTTAATTGAAATTGAAGATGAAGGAAGGCGCCTCATTCCAAGAATACTTGAACGTATTTAACACCTTGTTGGTCAGATTGACCACCATAGGAGTTGAAATTGAAGATGATGAAAAGGCAACTCTTCTTCTGTGTTCTACACCGGATTCATGGGATCCTTTAATCATGAATCTCAGTGCCGGAGTTAATCTTGACATGGAGATGGCTGTGGCTATGTTGCTTATAGAAAAGTCAAGTACAAAAACACTTAAAGCCTCTTTCGGTAACATAGTGGTGGCTAGAGGGAGATTCATATACGGAAGTCTTAGTGGGAGTCAATTATTAAGGTTGAAATTGATAGTGTAAAATGGTCCTTGTTGGATATGTGGACAAAAGGGTTATTTGCATCAAGATTGTAAATCTAAGGAGAATCAACAACACTTCAAATTAGATTTTTGTCTTGCATCTAGTTTGACAATTCTCAAGCTAATATTGTTGAGATGGAGGATTCTTTTGACGATGGTGTGGTGATGTTGGCGGCCTCAATTGAGTATGTGAACCACTAATTGATTCTTGACTCGGATGCTTCTTTCCATATAACACCGCATAGAGATTAGTTCCATACTTATGAGTAATCTTGTGTGGTAAAATGTATATGGGTAATGATGACTCATGTAATATTACAGAATTGGAAGTGTTCGAGTTATGATATTCGATGACATAACTTGTGCAATTTATAATGTACATGTACCTCACCTACGGAAGAGTCTACTATCTTTGGTGAGTTTTGATGAAGATGGCTTCAAATTACGCTAAAAAAAGGTCAATTGAAGATTACTAAAGGAGCACTCATCATTGGGAAATGTGATTTATTAGGCAGTTGTACAAGTTGATCGGAGATACTATGTTTGGTGAAGCTATTGCCGCAAACGTTGTGACAAAGTTGCTATAATTTAGCACAGACACTTAGGACATATGAGCAAGCATCGACTCTGGGTACTTCTTGATTGAGGCCTTTTACCTAGTCTAAAATCTATTAATGTAGATTTTTGTGAGGATTACCTATATGGAAAGCTGCATAGAGCTTCCTTTCCTTGTTCCACTGCTAGAATTAAGAATGTTTTTTATTTGATACATTTTGAAACTTGGGAAGTAGATGTTAAATCTTTGGATAGCTCAAAATACTTAATTTCTTTTACCAATAACCATCCCAGAAAAGTTCGGACTTATGTCATTAGAGGAAAAAGTGATGCTTTTGCTTCATTTAAGAAATTTAAAGCTATGTTGGAAATCAAAAGTAGTTAAATATAAAGTGTCTGAAACCGATAATGGCGGAGAATATACTTTGTAAGAGTTCATGGATTTTTGCATTGAGCGTGGTGTTCAGAGACTGAGAGACAAACATGGTTCCAAGGATTCCACAAGCGTATGAATCGTACAGTTATGGATAGTTCTAAAAGGATGCTGAATTGTGCAGGATTGGAGCAACATTTTTGGGCTGAAGCTGTAAATAAAACTTATTATATCGTGAACCGTTCCCGAACAATTGCTTGCTGCTCTCAGTGGCAAAGTTCTTGAAGGTATGGTCTGGCAAACTTGTTGACTACTCGGTCTCTGTACCTTCGATTGCGACGCTTATATGTGGATCCCTAAATAATTAAGGAATAAGGACTTAAGCCTGATGCAAGGTCTAGAAAGTGCATTTTTGTCGGCTATGTAGGAAAAAGGGATACAGGTTGCAGAATACTACTATCCACAAACTATTTGTAAGCTCAGATGTTGTCTTCAATGAAGATTTGTTATAGAAAGACAAGATTTGCCTCAGATGTTTGAACTTGGGTCTCTTGAAGAAGTTCAAACTCAACCTGTTGAAGAACAATTGACCGAAATGGATAAAGGTGTTGGAGATGAAGCTGATGGTGGGTATACAGAAGAACCAGTTAGTGAAACTCAACGTGACCAAGGATGGCCGAGGAGAGCTTCTAAACCTCCAGTTGGCTTAATGATTATCTGACAACTTACATATGTATCACTTTAAGAGTGTGAGCTCTATACTTATCAAGAGGCCTATGAGTCTAGCGACACTCCCCAATCAAGAGCATCTATTGATGAGAAGATGGAGGCCTAGTACAATTAAAACTTGGGATCTTTTCAAGTTACCCAAGCGATGCAAGGCCATTGGTTGTAGATGGGTTTATAAATTGAAAAGAGAAATTAATAGGAATTTCAAATGTTACAAAGCTCGTTTAGTGGTGAAAGGTTATGCCCAAAAGTTAGTTATCAATCTCAAAGAAATCTTATCTCCAGTCGTTTGTATGACAACCATTCATGTTGTATTAATTATGGCAACCGTACTTGATTTAGAGCTTTGGGTGCTGGATGCTAATACTGCCTTTTTGCATGGAATCTCGATGAAGTGATTTATATGAATCAATTTGAAGGATTTGTTGAAGAAAATATGAAGGATTTGGTTTGTGGTGGAATAAATTACTTTATGGATGGAAGCAAGTGCCCAGATGTTGGTATAAGTGGTTTGAATCTTTCATTGTGGGCTTTGGGTTTAACTTTTAAGAGATGTGAACCAGACCATTGTGCCTATGTTCACAATCATAGTAATGGGGGTTTCATTATCTTGTTGTTGTATGTCGATGACATGCTGGTTGCAAGTACCAATAAAGATGGTATTACAAACCTAAATTTGGTAAGGGAATTTGATATGAAAGATCTTGGTGCCATCACTGCCATGAACCATATTCTTGGGATGACTGTACTCGAAGGAATTAGGAAGATCTGGATAACTCAAAAGAGTTATTTTCAAAAAGTTTTGTGGTGCTTCAATTTGCAAAATGCTAAACTTCGCATTGGTCCTAAACTGTCTTATGAACAAAGTCCTTGCACAAATGCAGAGAAGACAAAAGTTTCTTGAGTACCATATGCATTTGTAGTAGGAAGTAGGAACTAGGAACCCTTATGTTTGCCATGGTGTGCACTTAAAACAAACACTACACAAACAATGGGAGCAATCAGTGAATACATGCCGAACTGTTGAGATCATCGGATTGCTGTGAAGTGGATCCTTTGGTACTTGAGGGGTACTTCTGATATAGTTATCTGTTACAATGGCCAAAGTTTACAGTTGGTTTTATGGATGCAAATTTTGCAGGAAACTGTGATAAATGGAGATCTACCATTGGATTCTGTTTTTCTTAACTAGTGGTGCAGTCAGTTGGATGTCAAAGTTACAATCTGTGGTGACATTATCTACCACTGAGGCAAAGTACATTGCAACTACAAATGCATGTAAAGAAGGTATTTGGCTAAAGAGGTAACTTGATGAATTAAGAATCAAGTAGAAGATGATAATATTCATTGCGATAGTTAAAGTGCATTACATTTGGCGGTAAACACAATGTTCCCTTTTTTGGACAAAGCACATTAACGTGAAATATCACTTTGAGTTATCCAGATCTTCCTATTTTCACTTTGCAAAAGTTTCAGACCAACAATGACGTGAAATATGCTCTCATGAAACCTATTGTGAGGGTGAAGTTCATATGGTGCAAAGATTCTTTTAGGCTTGTTATTTGATCGAAGGCTACACTAGGCAATTCAGAATTATGAAGACTATTCTTACAACTAGTCTTCAAATGGGAGAATGTGAAAAATATGGATTGTAGTGTGAATTCGATCCATATGCATTCAATCCATATGAATAAGATGGAGTATTTTGGATGGCACCGTTTGAATGTAAAAAATATGGATGTTAGTGTGAATTCAACCCGCATGAATAAAATGGTGTATTTGGATGGTGCCGTCCACCATCTATAGTATTATTAAAAATAAACATGTTAAATTTGGGTTTCAAAACCGAGAACTCACTAGCTAAGTCTCAAGGTGTGTGGAGTCAGAGAATGGGATCTCAAGTATTGAGTTGGTTGTCACTAGTGGGGTCTCATTGTTGTATTACCTTCTTGTAATTTCTACCCTTATGGTAAGAGTAGTGAGGGTAATATTGTAAGTGAGAGATTCATTGTTGAGTGGACCACGCATATAGTGTGGGTGAGGTGTGTCCATTGTAATATTACCTAATTAGTGAATTGGTTTTATGCGATTGCCTCGTGGATACTGGCCACCATGCCAAACCACATAAATTGTGTCATTGCATCTTTTCTATTTTTCATATTTTGTCTTATACCGTATTGGCTTTGTACGCACCAATTGTTGTGGAATGTATTTCACCACAGCAGTAAGCCCGACAATCCACATTCAAGCTTAATTAGCAGTCTAGGCTTAGATAAAGCTTATAACGTATTATCCGGAATAAAATGCCGTTACCTTTGCTTACAGTTGTTGACATTCAGTTCCTTTGTTCTATAGGCTTCAGAAGACAGTAATACCAAGCTAGAGAGTGTAGATTACTGTGGCCAGCTGTGCAGCTGGTTGATTTTTGCCTTATTCACTTTTTCATGTAATGGGATTACTGCCTTATTGTATGGCCTTGCAACGACCCAGCGCATTAACCACTTGGTACTAGTAGTTAACATGCAAAATATAAACTGTGTTACTAAATACTTACCTTATTGAGATCGTGATCCATTGGCTACAAATAATGCCTTAACGAATGAGTCATCCTGATTACAGATAATGCCTCCTCCACTAGGAATACCAGGATTTCTTTTACTTGCCCCCATCAACATTAAGCCTTATTGGTTAGTCTAAGGGTCGACAATGGACGCCAAAAAATTGGGAAGGTGTAGTTATGTTTGACAAAAGGAAGCGTTACTGCATTCTAACTTTATTGCTTTATTGAAACTAAATCCTTGAAATAGTGAAAGAAAACGGTATTGTTTTCCTTCACAAGTGGATAAGGAATAATTCATTTACCACTAGTGATGTTACCTTGCGTCATTGATAACTCTTATCCCTATTGGACAAGATCTAAAATACTATTTTCATGCTATACAAAGGGTCAGATCTCCATTGTGAGGAGATCCTCCCTTCACCATTGTTCACATGTGAAGAAAATATTTACGAGCACATTTGAATATGACCAGTCATGGTTCCTTCCATATCTACTTGTAACATGGGTTCCTTTTGAAGGATATTTCATATTTGACCAAATCTAGATAAGCATGTGGAGTTACCCACCCACATGGATCCAACCCTCCAAAAGGGATCAGACGCTGTCTGACTCGTGGTCAGACGACTCAGACCCCATGTGTAATTGGATCCCGTGTGGACAAGTAACCACATGGAGAGAGATCAGATTCTGTTGACTCTTGAGCATGGTGGGAGATCTCGTGAGATATCTTGGTTTTTTCGTAAACCGATACGAGATCAAGGTCGAGATATGCGAAATGGGATATCTCGCTCGAGATCTCACCATATCTTGCTATATCTCGCTATATCTCACCATATCTCACCCTAGATCTCGCCATATCTCACCCCAGATCTTGCCATATCTCGCTGGAACTCTCAATTTTTGCCCCATTTTTTGCATATTTCAATCAAAGTTTCACTTGCAACTATTCTTAGCACATCGACAACATCAAAGGAAGCTCAATCATCCTCTACTTGTCTTATGAACTTATGCATTAATGACTTATATAAAATTTCTAACGGTTGTATACTTTTATCATTCTATTCTCGAAAGTCAAGATTGTAATACTCATATGGATGGAATCTTGATGACATTTAAGTTATTTGATGTATTTGATACACTTGATTTTCATTTATATGCCTTAATAGTTTTATATTACATGTTATATAACCTTGCATTCTCTAATCCTACAGCATTTCGGTTTCACACTACGGGTAGACTTAGAATTCATACTTAGGGCTGTTTTCTCACAAATCTGAGGCCACTAGTGTGTTCAAAAGTCCTTAAATAGGCTAAATACCAAGTTTTAGCCCAAATGAGTCCCTAAAACCCATCTAGATGGGCTACCGAGTTGACGCCCAAAAAATGACATATCTTGACCAAGATCTCGATTTTTCATGGTAGTGAGATCTCGCTCGAGAGCGAGATCTTCTACCATGCTCTTGAGCATGTGAACCTGTTTCATAGTTGTGATTTGAAGAAACAATTTACTTCTTAAAATCTGGGGTTGTTCAACTTTGTGCTTCCAAATTAAGCTCAATCTTCACAGAATGAGTGCCTACACATGAGGATTTTTTGTGTCTAGTTGCAGTATGAGATCCTCTGTGCAGTATCACCATATTGTTGTCTCAGCTACAACTGATATGCTAAAATGCAGATTAATTGTTTTTGAGGTCTATTAGGCAGCTTTATTGACTCCACAGTCCACTATTATGCTTTGACATCCAGTGTTTGGGGAAGCCTATTTTTCTATGGCAGAGTTGAATTTGACTTATTGGTACAACTTAACACTGACCAAGAGTAATAACAATATTTTTTAAGGTGTTGCATTGTGCAAAAGGGAATCCCATCTCCTGCAATGAGCCTCTAATTTTTGTAGTTCTTTTTTTAAATCCTGTTCAGGAATCACCAGACCTGCATGATTTTCCTACAGCGCCATATATTTCAGCGTTTATTCATAAAATGAAGAAACTTAAGAGTGCAATTCTTGTGATCATCATGTTTGTCCAAATCTCTTCTCCACTACCTTTGGAGGGCTGGAACCCATGGCTAAATTCTGTGGCAGAAGCTGTGCTTTATTCACCTGACACGAAGGTTCCAAGAACTGGAGAACTTGCTTTGAGAAAGGCAATTCCAGCAAACACAAACATGAAAACTATGCAGGTTAGTGCATTTCCCATGTGAGACATTATTCTCAAAGTTAAAAGTAGTTTTGTTTGGTTGCATAATTTTCAATTAAGAATCTCATCTGTCAAAACTGATTTTGTCTAGTTTCCTAAATTTTTATTAGGAATCTCTTGAGGAAATCTCATTCCTGCTAAGGATTCCACAGAGAAAGCCCTATGGTACCATGGAAGGGAATGTGAAGAGAGCTCTGAAGGTATTGTTTTCTTGTGTCTGGTTTTGGCACCTCTCAAGTGTAATCACCTTAGTACAGTTGCAACTTTGACTAGCCATATTCTCTTGGTTTAACATTGGTTGGTTTTCTGATGCTATGTTTACCAAAAAGCAAGAAAAAATACGTATTGTGTCCCAATCAGGTTCTTCAGAGTTAAGATTCATACAATAGTATTGAATGTTCTTGGGAGTTCATTGTGTACTGGGTTGGCCTTATTGAACGATGAAACTTGTCCTCTCCAGTCTCCAGTCAATCTGAGATAGTGATATGTAGTCTTTTCGGTTTACTTTCATTCAACGTGTTAAGAGCATTATGTGTGTTCCAAACATAGTTGTCAAGGTGTCTAGGAGAACCAAGGCATTTGAAGGAGCTTAGATGCAATCTGACACCAACAATGTGGTGCCTTCACAATTATGGTTCCAACTCAGTGAAGGATGACTTTCAATTATTTGTCATGATAGAGCAGCAGAGATGTACATCGTTATGTGGTACATGGCCTCATCAGTCATTTCTCTGAGCTCTCCATTCTCCAGGACTTCTAGGGGCTTCCCCACTTTTGATAACCATGTTTAAGCATCCCAACTCCAGATTAAAAAAAAAAAGAAAAAAATTAATTCTTCATTGTGTAATTTAACTCTGAAATATTGAATCTTAATTTTCACATTCTTCTTCTTTCAGATTGCAACAGACGAGAAGGAGTCCATCCTGGGTAGTATACCGACAGATCTTAAGGAAAAGGGTTCTGTTCTGTATGCCTCTCTTATAGATGGAAAGGTACAATAGGATGAATGTCAGGTAGACTAGAACCTTTTTTTCATTGTTTTGTGATGCAATATTATGTGAATGTTTTGTCTTAGCTAAAGTTTGTGCCAATTTGAGTGTTGGTTGAAACCAACTAGGGGGCCAATGATGGGGTAGTAAAGCGGTTAAAGACTCTACCTCCCACGGGGAGGTCTTGGGTTCGCACCCATTCGGCGGCATTAATTTGAGGATGTAATCGTGGTGCGCGCAAGCTGGCCCGGATGAACCTCATAAAAAAAATGTAAAAAAATGAAGAAGTTAAATTTGGCCAAAAAAAAGAAACCAACTAGGGGGATTTTACAAACTGACCTTTTGCTTAACTTTATGATATCAGGCAGCTTAAAGATATGTAAATTGAGTTGTATATCAAAAGCACCATTTCTTTGGGTTTTGTTTCTCAGATTTGATAGTTTTACCTATTCCAAATGATGAATTTGCCAAAATTGAAAAATAAAAAGTCTTGCATCACTACAACAACAATAACAATAAGCCTTTTCCCAACTAAATGGGGTTGGCTACATGGATTCTTGCCCTCTAGTCAGTTCTGTTTGAGGCCATGCTAGATACAAGACCTAAGTTATGCATATCCTTTCTCACCACTTCTTTTAAGATTATCTTAGATTTGTCTCTAGCTCTCTTGGTTCCTTCAATTTGGATTATATCACTTCTCCGTACATAAACATTTAAAGGCCTCCGTTGAACGTGGCCATGCCACCTCAAACGACTTTCTCGTAGCTTATCACTTATGGAAGCAACTCCCAAACCAACTCTAATATGATCATTTCTTATCTTATCCTTCCTAGTTTTGCCACTCATCCATATTAGCATCCTCATTTCTGCTACACTAAGTTTATCTACATGATTTTTTTAACAGCTTAACACTTTGCACCGTACATCATAGCTGGTTGAACGACGGTCCTATAGAATTTTCCTTTAAGCTTTAATGGAATACGTCGATCACACAAGACCCTGGACGTACCTCTCCACTTCATCCACCCTATTTTGATTCTTTGGGAAACATTATCCTCTATATCACCTCTTTTATTGTCACTGAGTTATAAATTATATATAATGTTACCTAAGAGTAGTTTACAATGTACTTTGGACAACTCTACATGATGTTATTCTTGAATACCTCCATTATTTTTAGCTACAATATGCATTCAACTCAATAATTAAATACAGGATCCCACCTCAAAACCTTGTCTTGCTGTGAAATCCTGATTTCCTAAAGTTTCCACCATAGATTCCCATTTTCCCCACCTCGGTTTCCTCGAATTTTTTTACCATGCCTAAAACATCACTCGGGAACCCTTTTGTCAGTTCACCACCCATTAAGCCAATAGATATTTTGTTTTCGTTCTACATAGTTTAAAATCTCTTAATTCCAAAGCTGCTCTCCATGATTCTAACTTGGTATTAATCCCTACTTGAGTCTTATCCATCAACACAACATCATCAGCAAAAAGCATACACCAAGGAAGCTCGTTTTGAATGTCTTTGGTTAATTCATCCATTATAGGTGCAAATAGATATGGGTTTAAAGTTGATCCTTGATATAGCCCAACTGTAATTAGGAATTCGTTACCTTGGCCCCCCACTATTCTTACGCTTGTCACTAAACCATTCTACATATCCTTAACTATGTCCATGTATTTATTTGCGACCTTTTTTTTTTCTAGTACTTGCCAATTAACAATCTAAGAACTCTATCATAAGCTTTTTTTTAGGTCAATAAATACCATATGCAGGTCTTTCTTACACTCTCTATACCTTTCCATAAGTCTCCTAATTAGGTAAATAGCATTTGTCATAGATCTTCCAACATAAACCTAAATTGATTCTTCGTAATTGTGGTTAAGTGTCTCAACTCTCAAATGGGTTTCAATTACTCTCTCCTATAATTTCATTGTATGGCTCATTAGTTTAATGCCTTTATAGTTACTACAGCTTTGAATATCTTCTTTACTTTTGTAAACTAGAACCACAATGCTTCTCCTCTATTCATTTGACATTTTTCCTGTGCTTATAATCTTATTAAAGAACTTTGTCAACCAAGCTAGCCTGTGGGTTCCTAAGCTTTTCCATACTTTTATTGGGATTTCATCAAGGTCTTGTGTCTTGCCTAGTTTCATCCTCTTTAATGCTTCTTTTACTTCGGACATTGTAATTCTCAGTATATATGTTTGAAAATCGGTGCCTTGGTAGATGGTGTAATTGCCCGACTCATAGATACTTGAAGTGTGCTCATTTAGTAGACTAGAGAAATAGATTTCCCATATCTTCTTAATGTCCTCATCACAAACTAATACTTTACCATCTTCGCTTTTAATACATCTAACTTGGTTAAGATCTCTACTCTTCCTATCTCTTATTTTAGCTATCTTATAAATAGATTTTTTCCCTTCTTTGGTGCCCAACTTATTATATAACTCTTTATACTTCTTTTCCCTTGTTTTTCCCGCAATTTCTCAGCTTCATTTCTAGCCAACCTATACCTTTGAAGGTCCTCAACATCCTTAGTCCTTTGCCATGTTTTAAAACTAGCCTTCTTATTTCTAACGGCAATTTGAACCTCACAATCCCACCACTAGGTCTCTCTATAAGAATGGAGCTTTCCTTTTGATTCACCTAGGACATCTGTAGCCTCCTTTTTTTATACACGTAACCAGTTCATTCTCATTAGTGTCCCCTTTAAATTCCCACTTTCCTTGTTTGATTATTTCATTAGTGAAGGATTTCAATCATTCTCATTTAAAGTTCCACCATCTTATCCTAGGATAGTTAATCTTGCACTATTTATGAGTTTTTGAGGTTAGACACATATTCAAGACCACAAGTCTATGTATGCAGTTAAGCTTTTTCTTGGTATCACCTTGCAATCCTTGCACAACAATCTATCAGTCCTTCTAGTATTGGAAGAAATCTATTAGGCTTCTATGATGTCCACTTTTAATGGTAATTAAATGCTCCTCTCTCTGTTTGAAGTAAGTATTTATAGTAGATAGATCAAAAGCAACTACAAAATCTAAAATTGAGATCCCTTCCTCATTCCTCTCTCCAAAACCATAACCTCCATGAACACTGTCATAGCCTCTTTGATATTTTCCAATATATCCATTTAGATCACCACCTATGATAATCTTTTCTCTTTGATGAATTCCTTGCATTAAACCATCCATATTTTCCCAAAATTCTAACTTCAGACTTTCATCCAATCCTACTTGAGGTGCATATGCACATATATTTACAATCTTTTTCCCCTTTACAAGCTTGATAGCAATAATCCTATTACCTACTCTTTTAACATCCACCACATCATTCTTTAAATCTTTATCCACTATTATACCCTACTCCATTTTTATTAGGTTTATTCCCAGTATACCAAAGTTTAAAGTCATCTAACTCTTTAGCTTTTTTACCCTTTTATCTAATCTCTTGAATGCAAGCTATATTAACCTTCTTTTTCTCACAACGTCTATTAATTCTAAGCTTTTACTTGTCGAAGATCCTATATTCCAAGATGCCAATCTAATTCTACATTTCTGGACTAGATTCTTTACCCGTATTCGTCTATGGTGCGGGAACCCTTGCTTACTTATCACCGCATTTGAGCGCCGATGTGACGCCTTGCTTACAAGGGACGCCCTACCCTTGCCCACTTATCAATACATTCGGGCCATAGTGTAGCGTGTTGCTTCTTTTGTCGGGCGACATCCTAGCATACCGTTTATCATATAAGGTCGAATCCATGAAAAGGGTTTGGCTAGATTTTTTCCAGTGCTGGCTGTCGACTTGACACACCAACCCTCCTCCTTTACCTGGGCTTGGGACTGGCAGTAAACGCTGGCGGAGCTAATTTATAGGAATAAAACTTATCCTATTTATAGGAATAGCAAAATGTAGCTAATTCTTTGGGTTTTCTTTGCTTTGCAGGGTGGTTTGAAGAACCTTCTTGAATCAATTAAGGATAAGGACCCAGATAAAGTATCAGTAGGTCTTGCATCTTCACTGGATACTGTTGCAGAGCTTGAGTTGTTACAGGTACTGCTAGTGGTTTTACTATGTATATAACTTTAAAAAAAGCTGAAACCTCTCCACAATTCCATTCTTCACAGGCTCCAGGGTTGTCATTTTTGTTGCCACAGCAATACTTGAAATACCCAAGGTAAAATTCCCCCATGGATCTTCTGGAAATGTTCAATTTACAATTGGATTCTTTGTCTTTAAATTGTTGGAGATATTTGACCTAGCTAATGATAGTGGTAAGTGAAAAAAAGTAGAGCCTTGCCCCTAATCCTCTATGTAAGTTTAGATTCAGATGGAGCGTGGAGACTGGAGATAGCAGCATGAAACGCTTAACATGCTTACTGTATCCACAGATGGGAACCAAGAGGGACCTCAATCCCAAGAGCGCTTATTCTCATATTTCAAATTTAAACATTAGGTACTGTTTGTTTGTAGAACTTGGAGTGGGGTGGGAAAAAGTAAACTTTTCCGCAAAATTTCAAAATCTAGGTTTGTTTGGTTTATTGGGGCATCCCACTTTTCTCACCCTATCTTTTTTAAAAGTCCTACATTTTTAGGGGGACTTTGTGGGAAAGAGAGGGAAATGATAAAAGTGGAACCCACATTTTAAACTTTTCCACAAAATCCTTTCCTTCCTTTCTTATTCCCCCACCCCACTTCCGGTCCCACCTGTTTATTTTTCCCACCCCTTTTTATCTTACAAACAAACGAAGGTTAGTAGTTATTGCCAAACAACATATGTTAAGTTGATTATATTTTTCTCTTACCTGTGTGCAGAAGCAAAGGTTTATATAATATGGATAAGCTCTTTTTTTTGTTTTTGGGGGTGTTGTGGAAAAACAGTGTCTGCTGTGCAGATCGCCTGCAGTGCACAACGGTGCACTCTCTTGGAATGCCACGTGGAAGATTACAATCCAACGTTAGGATTTTTTGAGTTTCATTTAACCAAACAGGACCTGTTTTGTCGGGTTCACTTTTTATGCCCGAATCAAATTCGCCAACCTCTGGGAATCAGCCGGCTGTGCTTCTGCATATATGGTCGTCAGGGATTCAAGAACTCCCATTGATAAGACTATTGTCACCTACAACTCTAGAAAAATGCTCCTAACATAGTCGATTCTGAGACTGCTGCAACTCTGCTGCACAACCCCTCCATCCTTCCGTCTCAAAGAACTAATACTTTCCCAGTCTCCTGTAAATTGGAAATTAGAACCCAACCTTCCTTCCTTGAGTGCCACTTCTTAGGCTGTAGTGCATGACTCAGAGATTTAACAAATGATTTGTTGTACTGAAATATTTTGAATAATCCTGAAAGCTTCTCAATATTTTAATCCTTGAATTTGTAATCAACTGCACTCATTAGAACCAAGGGAGAGGATTTAAATAATCGAAAATAATTCCTCGCATAACTAACCCACTCTGCTTGCTTCACAAGGAAGAACTGAGCTTTTTTTTCCTTCCATGGTAAAGAGGAAGAACTGAGATACAACCTTGAAATCATTAGAATATATATCAAGAATATTGAGGATGGATCAGCTGTCTCCACAAGGTTTTAGATCAACCATCGGCTGGGATCTTTGAAAACTGAAAGAGTGTTCTTGGCGACTCTTCCCAATGGGATTTCTCTTCATTTGCAGAGGAAAAGTGAAGAAGACTGATTGAGTAGAAAGAATCTACAGTTTAAAAATGTCTATTATAGTAACTAATGGGGCCAGATCTGTTGCGCTGGAGGTCGATCTTCGACCTCCGAGGGAGGATCCTGCGAAGTGACCGGTGGCAGAGGGGGGGGGGAGATGTGTTCCTCTGCCCAAGGAGTCACAGAACCTGAACAGGAAGGTGAGAGACGAGGAGATAAAGGCAGGACTCAGGAGAGAAAATGAGTGATCAGAGTGGCTGGGTATGGGTTTAACTCTACGGTGGGGTATGTTAGATGGGTTTAAATTTGGAATCTTCATATTACTCATTCCATTTTAATCTCAGCTGTTAAATTCGATAATATCCAAGTGTCAGCATGTGGTGCTGCACTGCTATGTACTGCAGGCAGATGTTTTTCCATTCATTTAGGTTCTTACCCCTCAATGTGGCAATTCCATGTAGGCTTACTGGCAGAGGAACTGTTGAATTCACCATCCAGAGAAGTGATGGTTCAGCATTTTCTCCGGCTGCTGGTGGGGAACCAAGGAATGTTGTCACAATGCAGGTTTGCTTAACCTCCTATTGTTTAGAGTGACGTATGGTTAACCTGATAAGCATCTGTACTTTTTCAAATTGTAGCATATATGAAGTTTCCTGCACTGTAAATAGTACTGTACAAAACCCACCAAGATATTCTGCATTTTTTCCTTAATGCTACACTGTTAAGTATCAAAATATGGTGAAGTTTCATGGTCAATTTAATTCGAAAATTTGTACTATTTATGAGGCTGATTTTCGGTTTAATTAATATAACCTTACGCATACCTATTTGTGATGCATTATGTCATTTGTGAAGTGTGAACACCTGAAAAAACTCTAACCTGCTATGGTTACAATTTTTCCTTACTTGTCCTTGTATTAAGATGCTTTGTAGACCTAATCCATGTCTCCTGTGAAATGCCACCATATGTGTTGTACATGGCTGATTGGCTGCTGAATGTATCAATATGATACTTCAGAGTGGGGCCTTAACTTGAGATATACTGGTTGTATGGTTAGTTTTCAACTGTCATGTCGTATGTGTGGTTTTCAGCACCCAATTATTTATCATTGGATTGGTAAAATTTGGAATGCCAGCCAAGGGTGTATAATGTTGTTGTTGTCAACCTAGATGTGTAGGCTTTTGTGACTAGCATACATGGCATTATAGGTGTATGTTCTTGCGCTAAATCGAGGTCTAACTAGTCTGTAGTCCAATTGATGCAAATCTCTGAATTTGGAGTTTGATCAGTAAGTTATATCTTCAGGTTGTTCTTGATGGGTATTCTGCACCACTGACAGCAGGGAACTTTGCAAAACTGGTAAGGTACTTGAACTATACTTGGGCCTCCTGTATTTACAGATTTCTTAAACAAACCATAGTCATCGCTGTTTACAGTTTTATTTTGATATCACATTATGGGTTTCTATACATAGAACAAAGCTTTCCTGGACAGGTTCCTATATCTGCCATATTGCAGATTTGCGTCCACTTTGAAGACATGTTTGATGTTCCTGCTTCACCCATAATGTGGTGAGTCTCAACACAAGGCATATGAGTGAGTGGTAAAATAGAAATGTTAAAAAAATTCAAAGAGTTTAAAATTGATTATAAGGTCTATAATTTGAGAAATGATTTGGTTGACAATAAGGGATAGGAAGTTGTACGGTGACCCATGAACCTGAAATATGGAAATGCCAGATGGCCTACCTATGCAATGGTTGGAATGGGCACATCAGAGTTCCAAGTGGCTCAATCATAAGCACTCTGTCCGGCGGTCTTGGCTGAACGACTAGCAAATCCTGGTCCCAACTAAATGGGGTTAGAGTTCTAATGAGTGAACAACATATCATCATCGTCATCATCAAGCCTTGTCCCAACTAAATAGGGTTGGCTATATGAGTTCTTGCCTTCCAATCAGTTCTATTTGAGGCTCTGCTAGCTGCAGGGCCTAAGCTACGCATGTCCTTTCTCAACCACTTCTCTTAAGGTTATCTTAGGTCTGCCCTTAATTCTTCTAATTCCCTCAATCTGGATTATATCACTTATCCATACAAGGGCATTTATAGGCCTCCTGTGGCCATGCCACCTCAAACGACTTTTTCGTAACTTATTACTTATTTGGGCAACTCCCAGGCCAACTCTATTATGATCATTCCTTGTCTTATCCTTCCTAGTTTTGCCACTCATGCATTGAACATCATATATGTATTATGGGAAAGTGTTTCCCATGTCAAGAGTGAGGCCCCTGCACATGTGTGGAGGCTAATGGAAGTGTGCATGGAGGCATCAAATAGGGCGGTCATTTTGCAATTCATTGGGCAGGGCGATTGTTTAACCTTCCTTTTTCCAGGCACAGGCACCATGGTTCCCACAAAAGGCTATTTTCCATGTTTGTTTACTCCACTAATTCCCACTTATTTGTTTACTCCACTAATTCCCACTTATCTGAATGTCGTTCATTTCTTTCTCACAATATTTTGGTGCTCATTCATATAAAATGCCTGTCACTGGGATTTTACATTTACTTATTTATTTATTCTTCTAAGAGAGTATCTATATATGCACAAAATTAACAGCTTGAACCATCATAAAAGAAAGAAAGACTATCTACCAAGCCCTTATTCCATTGAGGGAAAACACAATTTGAAATTTGGTTGTTTTTTGTTTTCTTTTCAAATCTTACTAGACCATTTGTCATGTTAAGTTTAATGGATCAGAACTCCTAGATATCCCATACATATCTGAACATATGTTGGTAATTCTTGTTTCCTTTTTCATATCTCTGCTCACTGGTGGAAAAAACTTGAGCTATTGTCAGAATCATTTGATTTGAATGGCCCTAAGGGAGCTGCTCTTTCAGGTGGTAGATGGGGCATATGATGGGGTGAAGGTTAAATGTGTGAATCAAGCAGTTCTAGCAGACAATGAGCTCAAGAAGAATAAAGGTTATGACATCCCCTTAGAAATAATGCCATCTGGGCAATTTGAACCATTATACAGATCAACACTAAGTGTGCAGGTTTGTTTCTTTTTCATTGCACTTTGGTTCATTAATGGCACTCAAGATGCTGTTTCTGTACAATGTAATGTTGCTATGTTTTCTCTCATATGGTAGGATGGGGAACTGCCGGTTCTGCCACTGTCTGTTTATGGGGCAGTTGCTATGGCACACAGTGAAGTCTCAGAGGAGTACTCATCACCATACCAGTTTTTCTTTTATCTCTATGATAAGAGAAATGTAAGTTTAACTGCTCTCATCATTCACCATAAGTAATTGAACCAGGGTCTTGGAGCCTCTGTCAAGTTCTCTCAATCTTGTGCATTATCCTCTATGGCATCCATAACACTGGAATTACTTTTAGTAATTAACAATGTGTGCATATTCAATTACCACAGGCTGGATTAGGAGGGTTGTCTTTTGATGAAGGCCAATTTTCCGTTTTTGGGTATGTCTCTAAATCTTTAACACCCCATTATATTTTGGGTATCATCTCCCAAGAACATATTGGTTATGATAATTTCCTGTAATTTGGACTTGATTTGGGTATTGGTGGCTGTCTCTGCTTTGTCTTCTATGGTTTCAATATGCAGATACACAACTTTGGGGAGAGATGTACTTTCACAGATCAAAACTGGAGATGTGATCCAATCAGCAAGACTAGTGGAAGGCAGTGATCGCCTTGTATTACCAGATGAGAGCTGATATTCCCTCTACCTTGTGTCTCATTTCAATTCTCTTCATTATGTTTCTTCTTCAGATGGCATTTACTTGATTTTCTAGGGATAAGTTGTGCAGACTGGTTCTGTTCTCTTGCCCATGTTATAATAGAACATAATTCATAGAGGAGAGGAGAGGAGAGGAGAGGAGAGGAGGGGAAAAAAAAAAGAAAGAAAAAATGAAAAGAAAAAGTAAAAAGAAATAGCCATATTCATGGACTCCGGAATGCTTCTTTACATTGTTTCTGCTGTACGTGTACGATCATGAAAGTTACGTTGTTTTTCGCTGTATTTGTGCAATGAGATCAACTTGATGGACATAGTCGGAAGTAATGGCTTCCCATATCTGCTCTATGGTAAAAATAATCGATGCATGGAATGGTTCATCTTTCGACTCCTGTGAAGAGCCTTTTTCTCTTTCTTTGTCATGCATTAATTTGAAGGACAATTTCTTTGCTTGAACGATCAATTTGGATATTCTTAGAGGGGCTCTTCTAGTGAGTGTCCTGTGAGTTATAGGATTTAGTCATGTGTACTATTCTAATTCAAGGGTTAGTGCGAACAATTTGATTAACGGCAAGATTACCTACTGTTGACAGTATTCCCACTGATTGCAAGGAAAGTAAAGCTATCTTTCTAGGCAGGGAAGCCAAGATATGCATGGTCCATTCAATGCTTAGACAATGTAAGTTTTAACATGGGCCACCCGCATCCCACTCAGCATGAGTTTAAACTACCTGGTTTTAACCATTGAGCTTGAATGGAAAAAGTTTAAAAAGGTCTTCAAGGCAAGGTGCGGAATTTCGGTCATCTCAGTCGGTATCAAGACGATCGAAATTTTGAAATTTCTGCAAAAGTTTGGAACCTTTTGTTCAAATTTTGTCGATTTTTCAAACTTTTTGATTTCGTTGCTTGTTTTGTTCCACCAAGTACTGATATAGCGAAATTTCACTGAAATGTGGTACTAAACTTCAAGCTGATCATTTTCAAACACTCAAAAGTGCTTTGTGCGTTTTAACTATAGACTCACATAAAATACATATATGACCAGATAACACTCTTTCTCTTTTTACTTTAACTTTAATTAAGAAACTTGACTTCAAGAGTGAACACGACATCAAAATTGGCTGCTTTAAGCCTTTAACACGGTTAATGTGCATGCTTTCAATTCGCTGATGACGAGAGTGCAGAGTGCAGTAGTTAGTCATACATCTTATAATCCCCAATTTCTACGGATAAACTAACTTACAATTTACTAGAATGTGACTTGTGATATTGTCACAAGCTCCAGTTGGGCTCTTTTCTCCAAGGTTTCTTATCTATCTACACGGTCAAAAGATAAAGCAAAACTACCACATTGATGGGTAAGTGTCATTAGCTAGGTTGCACTCTAAATTATAGGAAATAATATTACTTAACGTGGTAGGTAATACTTTCAGGGAACTAGAAAGAATCATGTTTATGAAGAAAGTGACGAGCTGGTGGTTTTGGATTTTGACTTGATGGGAACTTTCAAATTCACTATTTCAGTCATGGAATCCATGCATCTTTGTTATTTGATTAATAAAAGCTTTAGTTGTTGATGGGCATTTGACAAATTCTCTATTCACCTATTATTACTAGCCAGGGAATGAAGTTAAGAACATCATGCTCCATTCAATGCTTAGGTATGATACTTTTATATAAAATAAAAGATCACAAGTAGTCTATTGAACACTTACATGTTTAGGCAAGATAAAAAAGTTTAGGGAACCTCATTTCTTTGCTAGTTTATTTGAAGATACCATGGACCCAAAGTTTTGTCTTTCTGAGTTTCCAAAGGCATTAGGGAAGGCATCCTTTGGCAAATGTTCCACTTCACTTATCAACAATGATGTCACCAACATCTTCTAAAAAGGGTTCTGCATATAAAAAAAAAAAAATGAAAGCAGACCCATAAACAGTAGCATGAGTGGACAAACCATCAAAAGTGTTAGAAGGTAAAGTGCTTTATAATAAATTTATTGAGAGTTACTTCTTTATATCCAATCCAAAACACATGTGAGGTGTAGAAATGAAGCTTATAATGATGAAAGAGTTCTTGTCAGGATGGTCTTCTCATTGCTGCGAGTGATAGATTGCTCTATCTTTCGTTTCCCGGACTCAGGAGTTTTTTTGCAGTAATTTGCATGAACTCTCCTTATTATAAAAAAGAAATGATGAAAAAAAAAATATACACAAAGAATTATATACTTCAATAAGATTGTTTTTGATAGTGAGATAATATTTGTTTCATTATCTATGGAGAATTGGATATAGCCATTTAAATTGAACTGTAGATAAAGAATGTTGGGATTTTTTTTTTGGGGGAGGGGGGGGGGGGGGAGAAAATAGCATAGAAAGAAAGTTGAAACTTAAAAGCTTTTTATGAATGTTGACTGCTTTCTTTAATATATCATTTACCCCTATCACTGCATTTTATATGGGTTTCTTCCAACAAACCATCACTTAGGAGTTAGGATACAAAGAAGTCAACTAGGTCAATTCTTAGGTTTTGTAAATCATAGACCAAAATTTGTTCCGTAGAATGCTCTTAAATTTTCCGTAACCTGTTATGCAAAATGAAGGAACCATTTCTCAACATTAAGATAACTATCTGGTATATGTACCTCTTTGTAAAGGTACCACTATCTACGTCCATATCTGAGCAGTTTGATCATTTGCTTCCACGTTTGATGGTCCGAATTGAATGAATAGATGTAGATATGTTCTTGTAATGGTTTAATTCCTAAATTGAATTTGACCATTAGATCTTCTTGGAATCTGATGCTTATAAACCAATCACTTTTGCTTGACAACTAAAGAAAATAAGTGATCTTAATCAGATCTTGTTGGATTCTAAGTGCTAGGTGCATGTGCCAAAACCACCTTGATAGCCCACATTTTGGTCTAGATGGTAGACCATCCTCACATGCACAACATCATATGTCTACTAATCATATTAAATTTAAAACTAATTAGATGCACCTATTTAATATACCCAAATACACATTAATATACTCAATTTCCATGTCTTTGATATCCGACGTGAGACTAAAGAGAACTTAAAGGCAACTAATTAATTCGAAGAAAATATAAACCATTATTCTTATTAATATTAAAATTAATGCAATAAAAAACCTTCGATCCCTAGGTCTAAATTTATTTCAAAACTTTGAAGATGGAGGACTTAACCCTATTCTCTATTAATAGTAAAATCTCACTAATTATGCTAAACCACATCAATCATTGTATTTTTTTTGTGTGTGTGTGAAAATCCCTCGTATCCTTGGATCTCTGTGAATATTATTTTCAATTTTCCTTTTCATTTTTCACAGAAGGAAACACATCCCTTGCTTATTTCAAGGATCCCATGGAAACCCATTGATGTCTTCTCTAGGTTCTGCAGTTGCAAAGTTTGGTACAGAATCTAGTGGGTCTGCATGGAACTAGTCTAGTCATGAAAAAACGTCTTCCAAACACAACTGGCCACGCTTTAAGGTTCCTAATCTTCATGGAAGGCAACCAATTACCATGTTGACATTCTGATGCGATGCATAACCTCAAGGTCATAGCTTTTATCATTACTTAACCGATTCCAAAAGTGAACCTAAAGGTTTGATTGAATGAGCTCCAACCAGAGACTGACATTTATCATTTAGTTCACAGCAGCTACCAAATTTCTCAAATGGAAACAGTAAAGCCAACTAAGTTAAAGAACTTTTATGTGGAAATCAGTAAAAGATGAAAAGACAGTTAGAAATGAAAAGAAGGATAGGATATCTTCATTAAAGGGGGATAGAAAAAAAAAAAGATTTAGATAGAGATGGAGGAGGAATGCTTGAATCTACTCCTTTCAAATTATCAATGATGTTAAAGTTGGATTAATCCAGTCATGGTTCAATCACCATTTTTGCTATTCTACTGTTCTGTCGTTCTTTCCATGCCATCACCTCTTGGGTTCTTGACTTCTGTTGAGACCCAACTCAGAAACCACATGTTTCACCACAAAAACTTTCCTTTCCACTCATTGATGATGAGATTCCTGAAGAAAACACATCACGTTTTGTTAGGCTACCCCATTTTGAAACCCACAAGGCATTTCTAAGGCAAGATACATGGCCAGCAATTATAGGCCAAGTTAGTCGTTCTACGCAAACAAGCACTACTTGCAGTTACTACTCACTACTCATATTTTGTGTTTTTTTTTTTGGGTACGAAAAACATTTAGTGAATTTGATTTCAAGGACAATGCAAATATTTCCTTGATAAGTAATATTTTCCACCTTCATTGTACCCAAAGCTAAAGGGAGGCAGGGAGCTACCTGGATCAGGAAAAAAGGATTGCCAAACCCTATGAATAGACAGAGAAACAGTGAAGGGCATTTTTGACTTCGTAGATTAAGAGGAGAAAGGAAGCTTTCAATCATCGGATCAGTTTTGTGATATTTTCGTTTGGATCTATGTCTGGGCAAAACGTGGGTCACCTATCCCACTCAGCTTTGAATTTGGACCTCTAACTCATATGGAGATATGTCAAGAATCTAGCCATGTAGTTAGAAAATTTCCTCTCCACATGAGTTAGAGTATCCAGCTTTAGTTTTAACTACCTGGTTTTAACATTGAGCTTAAGCAGAAAAAGTTAAAAAGGTTTTCAGAGTGATCACTTTCAAACAGTCATGGTGCTTTGTGTCTATCTACAGACTCACATAAAATGCATAAGAGCAGATACCATTCTTTCTCTTTTTACCTAATTTTAACTAAGAAACTTTTCCTAACCCCCCAAAAAAAAGAAAAAAGAAAAAAAATTAAGGAACTTAACTTCACAACATCAGATTTAATCATTAAAGTGTAAACAAGACATCGATTAGTTGCTTTAAGACTATTACCACAAAAAAGAAAGAAGAAAAAAAGAAAATTAGTTGATTTAACATGTAATTTGCTGACGAAGGTGAATTTTCTTACCAGTTTCCATGGATAAACCAACCTTACAATTTACAAGAATGTGACTTATGATATTATTAGGAGATTCAGCATTGGGCTCTTTTCTCCAACCTTAAGATCAAGTCAATGAGAAAAGTTTCTTATCTATCTATACAGTCAAAAGATAAAGCAAAACTACCACATTGGTAGGTAAGCGTGACTAAAGGATTATGGGTTTTAGTCTAAAATATCGGAAATAATCTTACTTTGACATGGTAGGTAATATTTCAAGGAGAAAGAATCATTTTATCAAAGTCTAAAACATTTATGAAGAAAGTGATGAGTTGGTGGTTTTGGGTTTTGACTGGGATATTTTCAAAGCAACTATTTCAGTCATGGAATGCATGCATCTTTGTCATTTGATTAAATAAAAGATTTAGTAGTTGATGGGCATTTGACAAAATCTCTATTCACTTATTATTACTAGCCAGGGAAGATAAGAACACCATGGTCCATATATTTAATGCTTAGACATAATAATAATTTATATAAAATAAAAGATAAAAAGTAGTCTACTGAAGACTTACATGAGTAGACAACATAAAAAGATTAGGGAAGCTCATCTCTTTGCTAGTTTATTTGAAGATATCATGGGACCCAAAGTATTGTCTTTTTGATCTTCCAAAGGCATTAGGGAAGGCTTCTCTTGGAATATCTCTTTCTTAACAGGGGCCTATTGGTCCACATTCTCTGTTTAAGTGGTTTATTTGTAATTTGTATTTATTTGAAGGGGCATTTCAGTCATATCTAATGTTGTATATTTAAACCCCTATTTTGGGTTTAGGGTTCAGAATGTTAGGCGTTGGGTTTTCTTTCTCTTTGGGTTATGATTCCTCTTTGGTTATCTAGTTTGAGGCTTTGTGGTTAGGCCTCTGCCATTTGATGGTGTTCTAATCTTTGGGGTTGGCTTCATGCTGTGCGCGGATGTGCTGCTATGCATGTTTTAGTTAGATCATTCCTTTGGTATTCGGTTGTAATGTCTAGTCTTCTTGATTGATCTCTTGAGGGTTCCTTCGGTAGAGAGGTTGTATGTGTTATTGAGAATCTCTTTATTCCCAACTTTTCATTATTTAATTGTGCATACTATCTTGAGTCCTCTGGACTCATCCTTGGATTTAGGCCACTTGACTGAACCAAATATATTGTTGTCTCTTGTCTCTCTTTTTTGCTTGATTCCGCTGCACATTTGAGTTATTCCTAACAACATCCTTTGGCCTAATTTTATGTTTCATTTCACATATCAACAATGATGTCACCAACATCTTCTAAAAGAAAGATAGAAGTAGACCCATAAACAGTGGCATGAGTAGACAAACCATCAAAAGTGTGGTAAAGTGCCTTACATAAATTTCTTGAGGGCTATTCTTTATAAACAATCTGAAACACATGTGAGGTGTAGAAATGGAGCTTATAATGTTGAAAAATTCTAGGTCAAGATGGTCTTTTCATTGCCTTGAGTGATAAATTGGTTTGTTTCCATTTCTTGGATTCAAGAGTTGTCCGATTCAGGTGTCTCTTCGAGATAGTTCGCAATAAAGTTTCCTTATTACCCAAAAAAATGATGAAAGAAAATGAAAATCACAAATAAATAATTATATGATACAAACAAGGAGTTATATAATTCAGTAAGATTGTTTTTGATGTTGGGGTAATGTTTGTTTTATTATCGATAGAGAATAGAGAAGCTATTTAAATTGAACAATAGAAAAAGATTTTTTTTGGGGGGGGGGGTTGTGGGGGTGTGGGAGGAAGAAAATAAAAAAAAAAGGAAGTGGGCACTTTTTTTTTTGGGCCCAAAAAAAAAGAAAAGAAAAGTGCTGACTTATTTACCTTATAAGCTTATTATGCATGTCAACCACTTTCCTTAATACACCATTTACCCTTACCACTGCATGTTAAATGGGTTCTTCGAACAAACGGTCTTCTAGGATACAACGAAGCCCAACTAAGTCCATTCATAGGTTTTGTGAAGCATAGGCCAAAATCTATTCTATTAGGCACTCTTAGATTTTCAGTAACCTGTTATGCACAACGGAGGAACCATTTTTCGACATTAAGATCGTTTGGGTGCACATTTGATGGTCCAAATTGAATGGATCGACGTAAATCTGTTCTTTTAATGGTTCAATCACTAAAGTAAATTTAACCATTAGATCTTTTTGGAATTTGATGCTTATAAAGGATCACTAACCATTGACCAAAATAAATGGTCTTGATCAGATCTTGTTGGATGCTAAGTGCTAGGAGTGTGCCAAAACCACCTAAATGGCCCACACTTTGAGCTTAGATGGTAGACCGTCCTGACATGCATAACATAGTATGTCTATTAATCATCTTAATTAAATTTAATGCTAACTAGAGGCCCTTATTTAATACACCCAAATGCAATATAATATGCTCAAATTCCATGTCCTTGGTATGGGAGACTAAAGAGAACTTAAAGGCGACTAATTCCAAGAAATTATAAGCCATTAATATTAAAAAATAATACAATAAAGAACATTTGACCCCTAAGTAA
The DNA here is from genome assembly GCF_041222555.1 of Hakea prostrata. Taxonomy (NCBI): domain Eukaryota; kingdom Viridiplantae; phylum Streptophyta; class Magnoliopsida; order Proteales; family Proteaceae; genus Hakea; species Hakea prostrata. The sequence continues at coordinate 10,198,582 of NC_142608.1, forward strand.
AAATTTATTCCAAAATTTAGACATAATTTTACCAAAATACCTGTGTGGTCCTTATTTGAACCCTATGGCTTTTTAAAAATCTTCGAGAATCAACTCACAAATTCAAATGGGGAGTAAAACACAAAAATATGCTGATTTGGGCAAGACATACTATATTTAATGATTTAAAAATAAAAATAATAAATAATAAGGCCATTCTATTTCGACAAAAGATCCACACTCGAGTTCCATAGCTTTGGGTCGGAATACAAGACCTTGTAATTCAGCATGAAGCCAAATTTAGAATTGTAACCCTATTCACCATTAATAATAAAAAGATGTCATGGGTTATGTTAAACCACATAAATCCTTCTATCTTTTTTATTTTTTTGGGTCAAAATCCCTTGTATCCTTGGGTCTCTGTGATTATTATTTTTAATTTTCCTTTTCATTTTTTTACAGAAGGAAACTCATCCCTCGCTTATTTCAAGGATACCATGGAAACCCATTGATGTCTTTTGGACGTTTGAGAGGCTCTCTAGGTTCTGCAGTTGCATAGTTTGGTGCAGAATCTACTGGGTCTGTATGGAAGTATGGAACTAGTCTAGTCATGAAAAAACGTCCACCTAACACAACTGGCCACGCTTTAATTAAGGTTCCTAATCTTCATGGAAGGCAACCAATTACCAAGTTGACATTCTGATTTGATGCATAACCTCAAGGTCATAAGATTTATCATTACTTAAACGATCCCCAAAGTGAACCTAAAGGTTTTTTTGAATGACCTCCTATCAGCGACTGACATTTTCATTTAGTTAACAGCAGCTACCAAATTTCTCAAATGGAAACAGTAAAGCCAACTAAGTAAAGAACTTTTATGTGGAAATCAGTAAAAAAAGAAAGATAGTTAGAATTGAAAAGAAGGATAGGATATCTGCATAAAAGAAAGAAAGAAAAAAAAAAAAAAGATGTAGATAGAGATGGAGAGCAATGCTTGAATCTGCTCCTTTCAAACTAATAAATGATGAAAAAGTTGAAGTCCAGTCATGGTTCAATCATCATTTTTGCTATTCTACTGTTCTGTCGTTCTTTCCATGCCACCACCTCTTGGGTTCTTGACTTCTGGTGAATTCTGAAACCCAACTCAGAAACCACTTGTTTCACCACAAAAAACCTCTTTTCCACTTATTGATGATGAGATTCCTGAAGAAAACACTTCATTTTTTGTTAGGCTACCCCATTTTAAAACTCACAAGGCATTTCTAAGGCAACATACATGGTCAGCAATGATAGGCCAAGTTAGTCATTCTATGCAAACAAGCACTACTTGTAGTTGGCCAGCAATGATAGGCCAAGTTAGTCAATTCAATGCAAACAATCACTACTTGAAGTTACTACTTACTAGCATAGAATAATAGTGTGAATTGAATCAGCTCAATCAGAATATACATGAGATGCAACTACTGGCTATTACCATATCTTTAATTTGAGCCAATGACTTTATGCCCCCTTAGTCTGAAAGTCCTTGATTATGATGCTATTAATGGTTTTCTGAATTGCGCAATTCAAAAACCACCAATGGCTTCGATTCCCTTTTTATGTTACATTGTCTTTTAGTTTATTGCAATGGAAAAGGTTAATGAAACTATCATACTGCACTAATTAAAAGGCAGTATTCCATTAAGCATATAAAGATTGATGACAGAGTCCCATTTATGGATAATTCAAATACTAAAGAAAACAACAAAAAAGTACACAAAGACAAATTTATAAGCCAAGAGTGGAAAGAAGTCCTCCCATAATCATGTATAATGCCTCCTTTGCATTAATAGAAAAGCAATATGAAACATGTCTGCAATTAATCTAATATGACTCTTGAATCTTGAAATCTTTTGCCTTCCCTATCTAGAAGAGATCAGGTCATTCATTGTTAATGCATGCATCGGTTCTTGGAAAGCTAGTCATTAAGGAGAGGCTGCACAAATACAGATGAGTCTCCATATTGGGCTACTCACTTTTGAGATTAGTACTTAATACCTTCTGCGTCCACGAGCCCCTTTGGCATCAGTGGAGACAAGATTACTTCTCATTTCACTTAAACATCAATCTCCATTCATGGAGAACAATAAACCCTTCATTGGATTGGTTTAACTCTCCATCAATCAATTTCATTAGAAAAAAAACAAACCATCAATCAAACCTTATTTTGATTTGGGATTACACAAATTCAAAGTCACCATCCTTGCCTGTGAAGAAAATTCTATTCGAAAAGCAAACAGTCATTATTGTCGCGTAGCTACCTTTAATTTTTCCGCCTACCAAAAGAACACAAAGAAGGAGAATATCTTTGATTGTGAAGTCAGTTGCATCAGTATATCTTTTTGGATGTCACACCCAGGTGATAGAGAATTTTGAAAACAAATTCTTCATTATTGATGATGATGATGTTCCGTAGTGTTTGTGGTGAAGCTCTGGTGTACAAGCTTCTCTATGGTTCAGATATCATCATATTAGTATTGGATTCTAGAAGAAAGATGAAGCATAAATCCTTTATGTCAAAGCACACCTAGAGTTTACCATTATAGGAAAACAAATAATAGTTAAATTAAGGATCCATTTGATTATCTATTGAAAAACATTTTCTAGTTAGTGTTTTTTATTTCGAAAACTAGAAAAGCTGGTGAAAACCATTTGATAAAACCGTTTTGTTTCGTTTGATTTTTGCAACATAAATTAAAATTTATGAAAATTCTTGCTTTAAGAAGCATTTTTGACGCAATAACTATATTTGTTGTTGCATATGTTTCTCAAGGCAAAAACTGGGCACATGTTAGATTTAAGTGAAACAGTTTTAAAAGGGAAATTATGAAACTTGAAACACTCTAAACACAACAATCCTACTAAAATAAAGTTTAACGAGATTAGAAGGGATACCTACCAATATTTTTATTTACAGAAGTAAGTTTTATCAGACACCTAAAAAATTGTTTTTGTTTCTAGATAAACTCAAAGTTGTTTTTGGTGTTTTTATGAACCAAAAACACTTGGTGGGTTGCAAACAAGTCCTACGTAGCCATCAAAGCATATCAAGTTATAGGTTTTTATTAACAATTAAAATAACTTGAGGTCAAGAGTTTGAATCTTCTTGGGATTAGGCACGAAGACTCGTTGTATATTTAAATACTTATAAAATGATCTCTTCAAGGATGTAGTCGAATAAATATGCACACAAACTGACTCAAATGAACCTCAATCCTAAAAAAGGATAATACAATAACTTAATTTATGATTGAGTGTAAATTATGGTAACAGGAAAAAGTTCAATTAAAATAATCAAAGATTTGGAGTTTTGGATAACTCTCAAGGCAACAAATATTTGGATTTTTGTGAGAATCTAAGGATAGAAAGGGACAACCCTAAGCATCTAAATCAAGGAATTTATTCACTCAAAAGAACACTAGAGAATGTTAAGAATATGTTGTTGGGTCATTGCATGAATGGCTTCTCTTCACTCCCTTATTTTATTTCTCTTTCTTATTCCCTATTGAACAAGATCGACTGGTCATTTGGTCCATGATTAAGGGTATGTCCGGGGATGTATATGTAAATTTGAAGATTGCGAACGTAATAATTTTTAAACTAAGGAGTGTATATGTAATTTGTTCTAAATTATATTGTTCTATAAGAATGAAATTCCTTTAAAAGCTGAAATCTACCGTGAGGCATGTATTGTGTTATTCCTTAGAGAGCATCCTTCTTTATTTTCTTATACCTTTTTAGGTTTTCTTGTTGGTCCCATGAAGATGTCACCAAGAATGAATGAGGACAAAATTGCTTAAGATGGTGCATCTACAACAAAAGGCATAGCCCCTCTACCACCAATTCAGTGACTGGTTTAAATTATCTTTTAACCCAGAATTCAAAAATTATGTTCATCACTATCACTGGACATACAAGACCGATTTTGTCCTTTTTTCTTTTTTTAATCCAAAGCTAGAACATTCCAAAGAACAGAAGCATGCCCTTTAGATTTTTTTTTCTTCTTTTTCCCTTTCTGTTTTGTTTAACTTATTCAGGTTTTCATTTCAATCTAAATCCAAATAAATATTAACCTAAAACCATTTTTGTTTCAACAAATCAAGCTTGAACCAATGGGTGCTCAGTAAGTTGGTATCTCCATTGGCTTTCAAAGGTTGAAGTGCTGTTTCAGGAATCTTTAGGGTTGTTCAAAGTTGCAATGAGAGCATTATCCTTAGAGAAAACTGTTCCTCTTCAGTGGGCCAAACTAGAAAATTTTGAAGGAAAAAAGCAATACTCTTAATTTCTTTTTTCTTCTTCTATCCATGAAGAGATTCTGTTAATCTTAGTTTGGCAAAGTTATGTGGAATGGTTATTTTCATTTTAATTTTTTCTCTAATAAACCCGAGTTTCTACCATTTTGAAAATCAAAACTCAGCAGGAACCACAGTGAATTTCAGATAAAACAGGATCAAGAACAATTTGATCCATTCTGCTGGATAATTACTACTTAAAAAACTGAGGTTTGAAATAGTCAATTGGGTTTAACAGTAAATAAGGAAAATGAAGTTTTTTCAAACTGTTACAGAAGATGGTTTCCTTTTTCATGAAGTCCTATTCAATTTCAAGTGACTCTGCATTAGGTCACAAAATCCTTACTTTCCTCTGATTCATGAATGTTTTTCATGTGAGCATTCAACAACCCACCTCACAGATGGTGTTTTCACACCTAGCTATGCTAAACTCCACTCAAAGCTTCCCTAAGCAAGAAAAGCTTTGTCAGACAGTATTATGGAAGCTCCACTTATCCTTTCCTCTGCAGGAAGAAAAGAAAAAAAAGAAAAAAAAAAGAAAAAAGAAAAGAAAAAAGGAGGTTCTCATCCCTGCCTAAACACCACATCAGATACCAAACTAAAGATTAAATGTTAGAGATAGCTGGTCAACCTTGACCAGTTGTGCTCCATTGTATTGTATTAATAAATTTTGAACTAGCTACATGGATAGAATTGTGAATGATCACAGGAGATTGACATCTCTCACATCTGCGGGTGATTCCATGAGATAAGAATCGGTACAGTTTGTGTGGTGGTGTGCTGTCAGACACAGTTGCTGACCAAATCACTAACAAAAGACGATTCACCACGTAGGACTCGGCACCCCGTTTCCGATTTAATTTAGTCTTGTCTTTCGTCATATGCACTTTATCCATGCAACCACAACTATATATAGGCGTGAGCCATTTCTGGGTTTTTCACATCTTCTGAGGGATTCAAGGGTTTGTGAGTAAAGAGGTTTTTAGTGTTCTTATGGGTTCTAGAGTACAAGAGATGGGTTTTCTCAGTTGGGTTCTTCTTGCTTTAATTCTTATAGTTCCTGTTGTCACTGCTAGGCATAAAGCATATCATGCGAATAAGCAGGTGATAGTACAAGGAAGCGATGATCTTGTGACTGAACTGCCTGGCCAACCTGAGGTGGGTTTCAAGCATTATGCTGGATATGTGACAGTGAATGAAAATAATGGGAGAGCTCTCTTTTACTGGTTCTATGAGGCCTCTGTACAACCAGGGGAAAAGCCATTGGTGCTGTGGCTTAATGGAGGTAATAGTGTGATTCCTTAATTGCTGCATATAGAATGACTTCAAGCCGTTTGCTTTAAAGCCACACAAAGTTCAGGTGGAGCCTTTCAAACAGAAATGGCTTCTCCATTGCTTTCCTCTGTGTTCCATCTCTCATGGAATTGTTCTACAAATTTAATAAGCTTTCCTGCCATGTCTGCAAAGACTTGGATTTACGCTACTGCAAGTTGAGATCTTGATATCAAACCAGTTCCATGGCCTAGAAAGGAGATCCATTAACTCAGAGCCTATCCTGTTTTTGAAAATTTTAAATATTATTCCGCACTTTCTCTACCTCAATTGGGATGTAAATCTAGATTTTCAGAATTTTATACACCTCTCACTCGAGTAATTTAATTGTTTTCTTCAAAGGTAAAGAAACAGATAAGCTCAACTGCATATTTAGCATTTTTATAGGGGAAGAATTGCCCTACCGGATTCCCTATATCAAGCACATATTCTTCCTTAAACAGTTTCATGCTGCCTTGTCTTTGGACAATCCCTCATATTAATCTACTAGTGCTTTTGATGGTTTAATGGAAGATCATAATGAAAGATAGCATGATTACCTCATTTTTCTTTATTACGTTCTTCTTTTGATGGTGGGGGTTCCTCTTTTCCTTTAAATTTTCATTTCATATTCTTCCATGTTCAATATTTTAGCTTCCAATTCACTCTAATGGTCAATTGAATTTACTCCACTGCTTTGGTGCTATGATTCCATGTTATCCGATAAGGTGGCAAACTAATATATATATGTTTCAGGTCCTGGGTGCTCCTCTGTGGGATATGGAGCTACGCAAGAGATTGGTCCTTTCGTTGTTGATACAGATGGAAGTGGGCTCAAATTCAATCCTTACTCATGGAATACAGGTTTGCATTCAAATATATTTCAATAATCATACTCATGCATGATGCATATGCTTATATTCATAAAACAATAATGCATAGGGGTATATGGCCAACAGAGAGCTCATCTATCAATGCTTTTAGTTGATTGAGAACATAAGAAAAGTATTTAATTTTACCATGATGTCCACAATGATGCAGAAGCAAACATGTTATTCTTGGAATCCCCAGTTGGAGTAGGCTTTTCATACTCAAATACAACCACTGATTATGATATTCTTGGAGACAGCTTTACAGGTGAGTTTGATACACATCCATGTCATTGATTTCAAACTTCTAAACAAGAACAAGAAAAAAGGACCCTGTTTGGATGTGAGAGATGTCTAGTGCACCTAACTAATCTTGTGGAAAGAGCTTGATGTGGACAGTTTTAAACTGCTCACATCTATGATAATGAGTCTAAATCACAGTACCAATCTTGTGTACATTCCAAATACGCCCCCAGTCATATTATGAAATCTTAGGTAATAAAGAAGATTAATTATGAACTTTGTTAATCTTCTTATTGGTCTTACTGGTTTGCCCTATTTTGATTTCTGCTAGCGAACGATTCATACACTTTCTTGCATAAGTGGTTCAACAAATTCCCGACGTATAGAAACCGAAGTTTTTACATAGCAGGGGAGAGCTACGCAGGTATATTCACCTTCATAAACTTTCACATTATTCATTTTGGTTCAGTCTCTAATTGTTCCTTGTATACACGTGTATATGATGAACAGGAAAATATGTTCCAGAGCTGGCTGAGCTCATTTATGATATGAACAAGGATGCTTCTCTGTATATTAATCTCAAGGGTTTCATGGTAATGATCCTTAATTGATTTCTGGAGATTGGTAAATTTACAAAAGATTTTGACAATTTGGTGGACAATTAATTAATGTCTTTGAGCAGACTTGAACTGCAAAACTGGATCCCTGTAGCCAAACCCTGTTTAGTTGGGAAAAGGCTCAGTATGAGCTAACTTTTACTAGTTTGAATGGATTACAATAGGGTGTAAAATTAATGATGTTTTGATTGTGAAAAAAATTGCAGTTGGGTAACCCTGAAACATCAGATCCTCATGATTGGCGAGGCATGGTGGATTATGCTTGGAGCCATGCTGTGATATCAGATGAAACTCACAAAATTATACAGGATTCCTGTAATTTTGACAGCAATGATACATGGAGCAACGATAGTTGCAGCCAGGCTGTGGATGAATTACTGAATCAATATAGGGAGATTGATATCTATAGCCTTTATACCTCTGTCTGCGCCAACTCGACCAACACAGACACAGGAACGATGAAAGCCATGTTCCACACCAAGGCTAAGATGGTGAGTTGTTCAGTTCCTATTATTTCTGTCACAAATGATTATCATTCTGAATACATAAACCTAAATGCTTGAAATTTGAGCTGCCATAGTTTCTTGTGGAGACAACAGCAGATTAACCCCCCCTCTCTTTCTATTTGGTTTCGGTAACAGTTAGGCATATTCTCTGTCGCCTAGAAGTGCTTCGTCGTTGGCACACCAGTTCCTTATATTTTTATTGCCTCTAGCTACCTGGAGAGCAACAAATCTCACACATCTGATTCAATTCTGAATGAGCCCCAAATCAGAATGACTGAGTAGCGGACACTGAAGTCTGAAGCTATACTTCACTTTCCTTGCCAAAAATGGAAAAATTTTTAGTAACAACATTGTCTGATCTAATACTGAAATTACTTTACAGATGCCAAGGATCATGGGTGGTTATGATCCCTGCCTCGACGATTATGCAAAGACTTTCTACAACAGACCCGATGTCCAGAAGGCTCTCCATGTGAATGATGGTAAACAGCTCAAGAACTGGAGCATCTGCAAGTAACTCTCTCTCTCTCTCACTCTCTGTGGCAGCTACCATCTTTTCATTGATGATGATTTGAAATTAAATTAAACTAATTAGCGTATTCATGATGCAGTTACACAATATTTCATAAATGGTCAGAGTCAAGACCTTCTATCCTGCCCATATACGAGAAGCTAATTGCAGCAGGACTCAGGATATGGGTCTACAGGTAAGAGACTATCAAGAAAGGAGAGAAATCCATTGTTTGAATTCTTGATACCTCAAGAACAAATTTATTTTGATAGATAGTAGGTAATTCAATTAAGCCTTACGAGTTGTTTATTTCATTCATGATCAGTGGAGACACTGATGGAAGAGTTCCTGTCCTGTCCACAAGATATAGCTTGAGTGTCTTACAACTTCCTATCATGAAAGCTTGGAGGCCTTGGTACCACCAGAAGCAGGTAATTTAGACATATGTTTCATTAACTAAGTATGAAGTAATTAACTATAACATCAACCCAGTGGCAGATTACTAATGTGGACTACTATTGGAATGTTCAGGTTAGTGGGTGGTTTCAAGAATATAAAGGCTTAACATTTGCAACATTTAGAGGAGCAGGACATGCAGTGCCTCTTTTCAAACCCAGCGAATCCCAGGCCTTCTTTGCATCCTTCCTTGCTGGAGAATCTTTGCCTTCTGAACGTTGAAACATATTCCGTTGATCGATCACTAGTTGGCACACTGCGATTCTGCAAAAGTTTTGATCTAACTACTAATATACTCGCTCTATCAAGTGTAACTTGTTACTAGGATGGAAATGAAAATACCTTCAGTTGTGTGTGGTAGAAAAAGAAACTTTTGGAGAATTGTATGTTCCATCTTCACATAATAAAGTTATAGTTGAAAGTCTTCACACATCTGTGAAAGTGTGCCACTCTTCTCTACAAACATTATTATTGTCACAACAAAAACCAAAATCTTGAGATACATAATTTTCACTCTTGATGGATCGAGGTTCGTTTAAAGCTCGATTAATCGAGTTTGGGTTCAAAATTCTAGCTTTGGCATAGGTCAGGTTAGGTTAGGGTCGAATTTTTGACTCACCCAATAGGACCTGACACTACCATTTTTAAGATATTTTTGCTAAATATAGGCAATGTTATGAAATTATCGCTTCTTTTGTTGTTTCGAGGTTAGGGTTAGGGTCAAGATTGAGTTCTTGACATGACCCAACCCGACTCATCCTTAAGGGTCAAGGTTAGGATTAGGTTAAGGCACTCAGGGGCTTAGGACTTTAAATAGCTTGACCTAATGGCCCCAACCAAGTCTGATTGCAATACTAGCTTGGACCGAATCTAATTAGGTAAGTTGGACTAACCTTAAACTCCTCCTCCCGAAATATGCCATCCCTACTAGAAGGCAAGGAGTCATAGTGGATGCTCACAGAGTGTATAATGATTTGTTCCTGAGGAATATCCCTTTTGATCCGTTGGACCTTGGCAATGTCCCTAATCCACCTAATGAGGCTCCATATACCGGTGAGAGACAACTTGAGCTTCTTAAAGGTCTTCTGTGGTTGGCCCATGCCTTCAATGTTGAGATTCTAAGGTTCCTTAATAGGGATGTCCCGATCCCTATTGTTGGGAAATGCCATGTCAGCATTGCCACATCAGCCTCCATTAGTTTTGATGATAACAAACACAAATTACTAATGTTTACATTAAGTTGTGATTGTCCAGCTCATTACTAAAACAAGTGGACCTAATTCGACTCATTGGGCCAAACTCACCAAATGTTCGAGCCCAAATCAAAATCAAGTAATCTTGGACAATGAATCAAGTTTAAGATGAACATCAAGTTCAAAGCACAAGAAGATGCGAAGATCAAGTCAAGTTCAAGACCTAGATGAATTTAGGACTTCGGACACCTCCATATGCACTCACATATAATTGTGTTAAATTATGAGTATATTATGTCACTAGACTTACCTAGGACATATTAGGAGAGTGGATGAAGCTTAGGGTTGACTAGAAATACCAAAAACCCAATCAAGTCCAAGTTTCAACTTGCTTGTGCACTCTGTGTTGCAGATGGATGTTCGTCTAGTCACAGAGTGCCAGACGGATGGATTTTTCATTTGGCCAGACAAAAATCCTCTAACTATAATAAGCTAGACGGACGTCCGTTTAGTCCCAACTTAGCCTAATGGCTATTTTAACGGCTACAATTTGAGACAGACGTCCATTTGGACTGAAATTTCACAAAACTTTTCTATCCATTGGGAAGTTCGGCCAAACAATTCAATGCCATCTTTATAAGCCCAACCACCCCCATTGAGAGTCTCTACCTTGTCTATTTAGCATTTACTATCTCACAACTCTTAAAGCTCTCAAATTGGTGAACAGTAACGATCACTTGCCTTTCAACTTCACTCAACTTTGAAGGACATTTCAAAGTTGTCAAGCAAGCTCATTGGAGTAAATCTTGGAGTAATTGAAGACCATTGGGACTTCAATAGTGGTGCATTTCTTCCATTGAACATTCATATCATTGCATCATACTCACACAAGGGGTAAAGTGTCACACCCCGGCCTTGTTAAGTAGTATCTTCCAAATTCTTCAAATTGTATTGATTGTTCAATTCTAGTCTAGGTTGATTAGAATTGGTAGAGGGTGCTCTTGCCCTGCTTAGAACAAAGATTGTAAAGGGTGCTCTTGCCCTATTGAACATAGACTGTAAGGGGTTTGATCTCTACCCATTGTATTGAAAGAGAATCACTAGTAGAATACTCTTTTGAGGTCAAGAGAGGAGTGGATGTAGACTTGAAAAGTCAAACCACTATAAAATACTTATTTTATGGATTGATTGCATTACTTAATTATCATTGAAATCTACAATTTACTTTGTATTTGCAATTAAACCAAAAAATTAGACAAGTCCACTAGTTGCAACCTATTCACCCCCCTCTAGGTTGCCTTAACACATATTAACATTATTAGACCAATTTTTAGTAGTAAGAGCTCAAAAGGCCAAATCCTCCCTAAATTTGAATAATTGGAGTTCATAATAAGCCAATCAAAACAGTATTTCAACCCACCAACTGACTTAACGTTGAGCCTCCCCCACTGATCCCATTCAATATAACAAGAGAGCTGAGAGTTCTATGGGAACTTTCAAAGGGGTTATCAAACCCATACCACCATCATTTACCCCTCACAATCAATACCCTACATGGTTCTTAAATGAAATGGGAGTAGCAACTCACAATCAAGATATCAATATGAAACATGCTGGCTGCAGTGATGGAGAAGATTTTATACTCAAAAAAGGTAAAGGAGTTGCTACGTTCCCTGAAATTGTTTCTCCTATGCTGAATTATAAGAGGAAGTGCCTGATCAAGGAAGTGACATATGAGTCTGAAGATACTGAAGCTGAGTTAAAGAAATTGAAAGTTAGTCATGAAATGTCTGGGGTGGTGATGGCTGACTGGAAACAGCCATCAGAGGAGGAATGAGAGCCTATAGCTTAAACTATCGAGGGCTTGGTCACCCCTCGACACAAAAGGAATGAAAAGCAAATATCAAAAAATTTAGACCTTCTTTTGTGTCCTAGAACTGTTAGTAGGTAGTTTGGCTTTGATCATTTCTTTTTTGTTCCTCCATTTCATGGTAGTAGTGGTCTTTTGTTATGTTGGGAGTATTCCATTTTTCTTGATATTCCGTGGTCTTCAAATTGGTGTATTCATGTTCTTGTGTGCAACAACTTGATGAAATGGAATATAACATTTCTTTATTTGAGTCCCTATTCAAATATTAGGAAAAGTTAATGGCACACACTTCACAACTTGGCAAACTTTGTTGATAATGCTTGGGTTATTGGAGGGGATTGGAATTCTTATTTTTCAAATCACGATAAAGTTGGAGGTCTTGCCTTAAAAAAAGAGTAGAATTATTGATTTTCAAATTTTTTCAAATGTTGCAAATCCTGTTCCTCTCCAAGCTCATGGTTTAAAAACAACTTGGTGCAATAAGAAAAAAGGGAGAAAGAGAGTTGAAGGCCTTGTTGATAGGTTTCTTGCTAACCCTAGTTGAATCACCTTTTCCCTTGATGTTTATTGTTGTGAAAAAGTACAACGCAAGTGTACGCTGTCGTAACAAGTAATATAATGATAAAAGATCGATCCCTCGAAGACTATAGATTAAGTACCAAATTAATTATACCAATTTTATTTGAACAAATAATAAGGAAGATAATTATTCTAGACTATATTGCAAATTGAAAGTTAAATTGAGATTATTAATTGCTAAAGACCTAGGGGTCAGATTTCACCATAACTAAGCATTCCCACCTTTTTCTCCCTCTTTATAATTTGAGAAATATTTTCCTGATTGATAATCAAGATTCCCTTTCTTATCTACTAGTCCCTCTCGGTTCTAATAGAAATTCCCTCAATTGCTAACCCATCTTTCTTTCTATCTTCGTTTCAACAACCGAGAAATCATTAAATTTGTGGCGATTCCCATGTATTCAACTTCAACGATCCATGTAAGTATATCTCTATCCTACATGCAATTCTTGGCTTTTACTCCAATGAACTAAACACATAAATCCCCTCTCAGTTCATTATGATTAACAAATCGGTTGATTAGTGGCCAATTAATCAAAAGCATGAAGAATAGAAGTTAAAACTCAATCAAGGGAAACAATATTCAAAACTATATTGATGAAGTCAAGAGTGGGAATTCAAAGATAGGCTACATCTGATCCCTAGAAAAACTAAATTAGTTCATACTAGAAAGATCTAACGTTTTCGAAAAACATTATAGAGGGTTCAAGAACATTGAAAGAAGATCCAGAAAAACTTATTCCCAAGATTCAGATCTCCAAAGCAAACCAACGTCTCCTGGTTCGATCTCTCCGGCTCCTCCAAAGCTCCAAAAACGTCCTCCCCCTCGTTCCTGGAGTTTGCTCTCCATTTTTCTTGATTAATTAAACCGTTGGAATCAAATTGGTGTACTTCCATCGGGTGTCTTGACGTGTGAATCCGACTAACTTAGAGGAAATGCAATGCATAATCCCATCCTTTGGATTTGAAGTCCCTATTCAAATATTAGGCCCCCCCAAAAGTCAGCGATCGCACACCCTATGACCACTCCGATGAAGATCTTTGATCAAAACTGGACTTGAGTCACTCGAAATCGGGATTGTACTCTCCTTCTTTTTTGAATGATCATCTTCCTCTTTGCCGGTCTTTGATCAAATCCTAAATAGGAAATAAAGACGTAGAATCATAAGGACTCATTTTCTTATATTTTTGACTTGAAATGGACCCTTGCAATAATACCGGATTTGATTGATAATTTCCTCCACGAAAAAGCAATAAACTTGATTAGAATTTGTTAGGAAATATATAAAATCACCAAAATTATAGAAATATGAAAGGGAGAAACAGATTCATTTTCATGTCATATTAGGCCAATTGATATAAAACAATTGTAAATACATGGAAATATAATAAATTAATCATATAAAATAATATGTATGAAATCAACTTATCATTTATATTCAACACCTCCTTTTTACTAGATCTGATCACTATGCCCTTTTGTTGCACTTTGATCCTCCAAATTTGAAACTTAAAAAACCTTTTAGATTCGAGAAATTTTGGTTTCTTGAACCTACCTTCTTGGACCTTGTTAACCAACGTTGGAATGTATAGCAAAGAGGATCCCCTTCCTTTATCCTTTCCTCCAAACTTCACAATCTTAAACAAAAACTTATCATATGGATAAGTCCACAGTCGGGGACTTAAATAAAAGAGAAACTCGATTAGAGAGGACAGGATATACATATAAAATGTTTAACTAATTTGAGAGATACAAATTGGGAAATTAGAGAAAACTATCTCTTTGATGCCTTGAGGTTAACCTTAAATCAAATTGACATCAAATGGCAGCAAAAGTCTAGAATCCAATGGAATTTCTTTGGTGATAGAAACACTCACTTCTTCCATGTGTCCACTATGAAGAGAAGAGCTAGAAACATAATTAAATGCCTTAATTTCCAAGGTAATTTTCTCAATGAACAAAATGACATAGAGGCTGCTTTTGTATCCCATTTCAAGTCAGTTTACTCCTCTACCAACCCCACCATGGATGAACCTTACTTTGATCCCATAAGAAACATAATTACAAGTGATCGCATTCAGATTTTGTCTAAACCTTTCATAGAAAAAGAAATTCATGCAACCTTAATGAGTATATCAAGTCTAAAATCCCTGGTCCCGATGGTTTTTTGAGTGGTTTCTTTGAATCAATCTAGTAAATTTGTCATCAGGACATTGGAGCACATGTTAAACATTTATTTGAGATTGCAACCTTCTCCTTTGAAATCAATCAAACTTTCATCTCCCTTATACTTAAAGTTGACATTCCCTCTTCGATCAGTAAATGAGTTTAGGCCCATAAGCCTTTTTAATGTTAGTTACAAGATCATTACTAAACTTATGATAGTAGAATCAAACAGAGTCTCCCCAACCTCATTTTTTTTAATCAGAATAGATTCATCAAGGGTCGTCACATTCAAGATAATATCTTGATTGGACATGAAGTAATGCACATAATCAATCAAAGTAGGAAGGGAAAAGATGGATTATGGCCATCAAATTAGATATGAGCAAAGCTTATGATAGAATGGAATGGGTCTTTGTAGAGAGAGTGCTTCATGCATATGAATTTCCTTTAGTATAGATCAAATGGATCATGTTTTGTATAACCACATCTCAATTTCCATTCACATTAATGGAAAGCCTTCCTATTTCTTCAAATCATCTAGAGGTCTAAGGCAATGAGATCTCCTCTCATTTTACTTATTTGTGCTATGTGCTGAGCTGCTATCTAGCCACATTGAGAAAGCAAGAATCAAAATATGTAGGGGAGGGAAAAGTATTTTGCACTTGGCTTTTACTAATGACTTAATTCTCTTTGATCAAACATCTTTACAAGAAGCTGATCACTTTCGAAAAATCATCCAAAAGTATTGTCAATACTCAGGACAATTGTTGAACACTCAAAAAACAAGAGTCCACTACAACAAAAGTACTCCTAATTAGACTAGAAGACTTTTAGCTGAGTGTGTTAGTGTCTGTGTGTGCCTCTGAAATGGGTATGTGTGTGTGTGTGTGTGTATATATATATATATATATATATATATATATATGTCTTGGCATCCCTCTCTTCAATGGTAAAATCAAGTAAAATTAACTCACTGTCATGGTTTAATCCAAAGAATGAATCTTAGGTTGCAAGGTTGGAAAGCCGAGTTTTAAGCTCTGTTGGGAAAACAATACTTGTACAATCAATCACTCAAGCAATGCCCACTCTTTCATGTCTTGCTTTCTCCTTCCAAAGAAGTCTCTCAATGAAATAGATGCACCTAACATGAACTTTTTTTGGTCTAATGGAGAAAAGTCTCACATACACACGTTCAACTGGAATACAATCTGTAATACCAAAGAGATTAGGTGGCTTGAATATCAAAAATATGGAAGCTTGGAACATGGCTTTATTGGCAAAGAAAGCTTGGGAACTGACTACAGGGAAAAACACAATGTGGTATAGACTTATGAAGGAGAAATACTATAAGAATTGTAGCTTCCTTCAAGCTACAACCCCCCCTAATGCGTTCTGGGGTTGGAAATCAATTATTAAAGCAAAGAATATGATGATGGATGGCATTCTTATGATGGTAGGCAATGGTGATTTGATTAATCCATGGTTTGATAAATGGATACCATGTATTTCAACTCTTCAAGCCCCTCTTTCCCTTCAAGATGAGGCTCCCACAAAAGTCTCTTTTCTTTATTCATTATGAGACAGCCTCATGGAATGAAAATAGAGTTCGAACATGGTGGCCAAATGACCTTGCTAAGAAAATTCTTAGCTTACCGTTGCCCTTATCCAATGCTTAGGATAAAATTGTATGGGATCAAACTTCTTCAGGTATCTTTTTTGTTGCTTTAGCATATAGATTGTTTTCACATAATCATAATCAAAGTGCCGAGCATCCATGGCATCTTCTACTTCCTCCCAAAATCCTTCACTTTATTTGGAAGGTTTTACATGATAAGCTTCCCACACTTGTGTAATTATCTAAAAGAGGCTGAAAAATACATGATCTTTGCCCCCTCTGTTGGAAGGAAAAAACATCAACAAAATCACATTTTTCTTCAATGCAATTGTGCGAAACAAGTTTGGGCTCATTTTAACATTTGATGGTGGGCACATTCATTTGATATTCTTGAACAAATTTCAGCTTGGGTCAAGTTTGCAGGAAAAGAAAATCAAATGAGATGAAAGCTTTCATTCTACATTTGTTTGCTTTGTGGTTGATTTGGTTGGCTCTCAATCATGCAAGTCACCAAACACCTCATAAGAACCCCACTCAGATTTGGAGACTTGCTCAATCCTTAACTATTGAATAGATCATATCATCTACATTACATTAACTTAAAAAAAAATTATATGGATATCAGATAGACAGCCCCACCTTCATCTTTCATCAAAATTAATGTTGACAGGGGCTTCTATAAACAAAGGAAATAATACACACCAAACAGATTTTGGAGGAGTGGCTCGAAATCATTGAGGACAAATTATGTTTTGCTTCTATTTCAAAGGAGAAAATGCTCCAATAATCCAAATGGAAGCAACAACTATTAGGAAAGGAATCCAATGAGCCATGACTCATAACATTAAGAAAGTGATCATTGAGAGCGATAATGAAGCGATTGTTCATATGATCAACGATAGAAATAGAACTCCACCATGAAAGATCACGCATTATCTTTAGGATATTTTCAACCTAACTTAAGCTTTTGTTTCTCTTACTGTTCAACACTCCCTTAGAGAAGGAAATTCAATTGTTGATAAACTCGCATTTCATGCTGCACTTAATTAAGTTTATTTTTTGTTTTTTTCTCCTCCCCCTTTTATTCTATAGTCTTTGCATTTTGATGCCATTGGCTGTCCATACCCTAGAGGTTTTTTTTTTTTAAATAAATTCACCTCTTTACCAAAAAGCAAAAAAATAAAAAGGTTCACATTTGGTTCAATATTGACTCTAAACCGGATTTGGTCAATGTGAAGACTATATTACATTTAAGAAGTTCAGCACTAATGCCCCTTCGGTTTGTGAAACCCTCCAAAGATTTTTTTTTTAATCTTCAAGTGATCTCCTTTACTTCAATCCTTTCTATTGGACGACCCCACCAAAAAAAAAAAAAAAAAATAAATAAAAGAAAGAAAGAAAAAAAAAGAAAAAGAAAAGTAAGAAAGAAAGGAAGGAGTCAATCATCAATGGTGGTGGAGTAGTTAGTTTGTCTATTTCACACCTAAGAATGGTGGAGTTGTTAGTTTGTCTATTTTTTTTTTTTTTTTTTGGGGTAAGGTTAGTTTGTCTATTTCACATCAGAAGACCTTTACCCAAAGAGCATTATTTTTATTTTCCAAGAATGAAGACCTTGCCTTTTCACTGTTTAAAGTCTTTAGCATCGCTTCTACCAAAAAAAAAAAAAAAAAAAAAAAATCTTTTGCATCGCTCTCTATTGATCACAAAGTCTCGCTGTCTTCTCTGAATCTTCACGCTCTGAAGGCTCTGAACTAATGGGTTCCACCATGGTATCTTCTATCATGTTCGTATTGAACCTGGTAGCCTTCATCCTGGCTATCGAAGCTGAGCTTAATAGGAGTACAGTAAGTTTTTTTCTGCTTGGAATTTTCTTGCACAGGAACAATTACATATTATTCTACTTCATTCCCCCCCTCCCTTAATCGAGCTCTATATGTGCTTTCCCCGTAAATTTTGTCCATAATGGGTGTGATTATTGTGTTTTCTTGTGCTGATGAGTCTGGAATTTAGTGTGGAAAGGAAAATAGAGCAGGCTATAGGGAGGAGGAGATAGAAGTGGAGTTTGAGGGAGGAAATCAGGGGCGGGAACACAGGAAAGAAAAGGGTATGGATGAAAGAGTTGCAGGTTGTGGCCTTTCACTCTATTCCAAGTAGCCCTTCTCCCAGGTACCACTGGGGATTCGAACACTTGATGCTTAATCTGGTATTTATGCCAATTGGGCATAGATAACGATACGAATAACTCACAACAGGGGTAATAAGGTTTTAGGTCTTGAAGGCGAGGAATCAAAATCCTCCATTAAAAGCCCATTATTTCTCAATAAGTACTTCGTTTTGCCCTCTGAGAAAGCCAAATTGGATTGAAATATGAGAGATAAAACGGGATCTGTTTAGGATTTTGCTTGCATTAGGAATTTGGGTGACGGCCAAAAGTATTACAGTAAGTCAGTTTGGTTTGGTTTCGTTCTGTTTTGAACAATTCCATGCGATCTTGATCTGTCTGCTCTGCAATTAAACAATCCAAGCCCGGCTTTGACTCTTGGTACTTATCCATCCGGTTGTCTTGATCAGGCCAAAGTCGTTGTGGATTCTGAAGCGAACTACTGCTATTGTTTATATGGCTCCAACATCGCCACCAAGTTAGGCATGGGGGCGTCATTACTTTTGATGGCCAGTCATATCCTTGTTATGGCTAAAACTGGGTTCTTCTTTCTGGACAAAGCACTAAATTCCAAGGTTTCAAGGGCTTGGACAATCACCTTATTTGTTGGATCCTGGTGAGCTATTCATTTCCCCTTTACATTCTCACTCATACTGATGTAGTGTTTAGGTTTCTTCACATGAATCTCTAGTATTTATTTTTGTTTTTTGTTTACTTAAATTGTTCACAGGATCACATTTTCTGCTACGGAAGTATGCTTGGTTTGGGGTTCTTTGATTAATGCTCAACACACCAGATACAGGACTATATTTGGTGATGAACCTCCTTCTTGCCAAACCCTAAGAGAAGGTGTCTTTGCAGCAGGTGCTGCTTTCACGTTGCTCACTTCCATATGCACACAGTGCTACCACCGTTACTTTGCCAAGGCTGTCACTGAGTTGTCTTCTGATCAGTTCATAACAGAGCCAATGATCGTTACTGTAGCTGAGGTTGCTGAGCAAGCCTAGAGGAGATATCCCTTGCTGCAGTTCTTGTAAATTGTTGCATTAGAGCAATGTTCAGTTAGCAAGTATAAGTTGTTACCTTGTCACAACTATTGTGTGGAGAACCCTTTTCCTTTGAATGGTTTCAAGAAATAAAATTTTGAAAACTTGAATTTAAAGCTAGTTGAACGGAGTTTGCATATAGGAGAAATAAATTGAAGGGTAACAGTGAGATGCTTACTTGGAAGGAATCCATTCTTGAAAATGGTTTGTGATGTTTTTGCATTTAAAATGATAGAGGTGGAGATGGAGATGGGAATGGAGATGCCCATGCTATGTGGACAGGGGTTGGGGTGGGAGCTCTTGCAGGATGAGGTGGATTATGAAAGGGCAAAACTGTTAAAACACTTTCTTTCAGGGGTATTATGGATATTAATGATGCTCAAGTGGGAAGGTAAAGCATTTCCGCGAAATTTGCTGAAATTTTGCCCAGTTTGGTGAGGAGCGAACGGAAAGATGCACCAAAACATGAGGTTAAACAATATTGCCAGATAATCGCTAAATATTGCCGGAAAAATGCCGAATCTGTCAAAAATCGCCACCAAACTTGCAAAATATTGCTGGAAATGGATTGATTGCCACCTAGATCTACTACTACATTCGAGTTACATGTTCTTCTTTGCCTCTTCGGTTCGATTGACCAAAAACGTTATCTCAGTGTTCAGTTTTATGTTCAAAATCCTTCTATCACCGGCAAAGTCCATGTTTTGATGGAGAAGAAGTGAAGAACTAAAGAAGACGACGAACTCATCTTGTGTAGCTGTATTCCATCAAAGTTAAAAATTGAATTTTTTTTTGTTAAAGTTAAAAAGTTGAGTTGACATATGACAGTTGTATTTGTATTTTGTAAGTGCCACACACGTAATTCGATGTCAGTCACTCTAGTTTTATACCCTATCACGTGCAGGGTATATCGGCGAGATTTCGCTAATTTGTTGGTTTTGGCAACCAGAGAACAACGATATCCCACCAAGACTTCGCACCTCCATGATGGGAAGAATTTAAAAGGGCCAATGGTTATTTGCAACTATAGAGAACTTATTTGTAGTTTGGTCTAAGGCTCTTTTTGGTATCAATTATCATTCTCAATTATGAGAAATTTTCATTATTTTAAATTGTTTGGCATCTATTATCAATTTTTTATTTATTTAAAATAATAAAAAAGCCTAAAAAATCCATTGTCTATTATGGATTATGGTAAGGGTGTCAACTGACTCTATTGTAAGACCATGTCCAAACCCTATTTTGTTGAAGGGTAAAGAGACAACTAGATATATGGATTACCCGCATTGCATGGAAAGTAAAAAGTTATCTGATTGTTTTACCCCAAAAAAAATAAAATTATCTGTTTATTGAAAAATCGACTCCATTGTCAAAACCAGTGCATCAAACAATGGTATGAAGCTGGGTATAAACCATTGCCAAGAAATGTAGAATAGAGGAATTAACATGTGCTTTGAAATACATGAAGCAAACCCATGTGCATCGGGAATAGTCACCACAACTGCGAGGAAAAAATTATGCCCTAGAAAGAGATGTAATGCAAAAATGATCCAAATGTATCATTTCAAAACAAGATCTAATAGTTATTGAAACGGAAGAAAATGGCAAGCAAGATTGCTTTGCTTTGCTATGGAATAAGTTTAACATAGAATAAGATAAAAAAAAATTAAGCATCTTTTTCTTGATAAAATTCAATATGATACTTTATTGAGAAGACAAAGGAAAAAAAAATTACAACAATAAAAATTGAGGAAAGAGGCCATTGATTTCGACCTTGAGAGAGAGCATCTATTAAGTAGACTATGGTAAAAACTAAAGCAAACGAAATGATTAAATATTAAGCAATAAATATACATACAGAGAGATTTACTCAATGAGTTGAAATTGTGGGAATGCTGCGCAACACAACTGACTCTATTGTAAGACCAGGTCCAAACCCTAATAGCACACCCCATTCAAAGCCATCACCAGTTGTAGTTTTCCCTTCCTCCTTGGACTTCCTTCTCATCTCATCCATAATGAACAGTACTGTGGGGCTAGACATGTTACCGTATTCACTTAACACCTTCCTTGATGCCTTTAGCTTGTCTTCTTTCAGTCCAAGTGTCTTCTGGACAAGGTCCAATATTGCAGGTCCACCAGGGTGACTAACCCAAAAAATGGAGTTCCAATCTGTAATGCCCACTTTGTTGAATGCTTCTTCCAAGCATTTCCCAATATTAGCGGCAATAGTTCTAGCCACGTCCTTGGTTAGGCTGATCGTGAGACCAGTTTGACGTAGGTGTCCAGCAACCATTTCTTCTGAATCTGGGAGTATCCGGGTCCCTGCTGAGATGAGTTGGAATATTGGACGTTCGACTGAGGTGTCAGGGTCAGCACCAACTACCAAAGCTGCAGCACCATCTGCAAAAATTGCCATCCCTAGTAGGGCATGTAAGTCTGTTTCATCGGGGCCTTTGAAGCCACTGATGGAGTTCAACTCTGAGCAAACAACGAGCACACGAGCCCCTTTATTATTCTCTGCAAGATCTTTGGCTACACGGAGCACTGAGCCACCACCATAGCATCCTAGATGGTACATCATCACACGTCGAACAGTTGGGGAAAGACCAAGGAGTTTGATAAGTTGGAAGTCAACACCCGGTGCATCAACACCAGAAATGGTAGTGAATACGATGTGAGTGATCTTTGATTTTGGCTGCCCCCACTCGTTGATAGCTTTGGTTGCTGCTTCCATGGCCAGCTTAGGTACCTCAGTCACCATAATATCTTGACGTGTGTCAAGGGATGGAGCTTTTGGATCATAAAGTGTAGGATTCTCTGAGATCATTTCATCGGTGAGGTAGGTATGGCGTTTGATGATTGTTGAACTGTTACCTGTGTTGACAAAATCAAAATGGTCATTTTTCTGAGAAAATTGAAAATCAATCTATATGAAATGATCCGTTTGCCATCATTTGAAGAAAACATGCTGCAGGAAACGACATATGGTACTTACAAATACGTTTGAACTTCTCCTTCAACTCAGACTTGTGCTCACTCTTGGTGGTTCTGAAATAGAAGTCTGGAAAATCAGTTTGGTACATGGTGTTGGATGGATTTGCAGTTCCAATGGCCAGAACCGTTGCTGGACCTTCAGCATGCTGAGCTTCATAGATGTATCCCTCCGATCCCATTGCTTGTCTTTTGCTTCGCTTGAAGGTGATCGAAAGAGAAATACTACGAAAACTGGAGAAAAGAATGACTATGAGTGATGATGAAGTTGCAGAGCCAATGGATGCAGGTATTTATAAAGCAAGAATGGTTGAATAGATTGGAAAACAACCATTTCGTCATCAATAACGCAACTAACTTGATTAATTTGGCTTTCTAACATGTGTATATAACAAGGAGAACGATAATAATACAATTCTACAGCTAAGTCAAGTAGACCTCTTGAAGTTCGACGGGATTTCCAAAGCCCAGAATTTTGTAATATCTTCTTCTATTTTGGTGGGTGACGAGTATTATTGCCAAGTCAATTAAAAGAGGGAGGTGGAGTCAACAAAGTGTGGCCAAATCTTTCTTGTCTAGCTTTGAAAGGTGGGTTTATTTTTCCAATTACATTGACCGTTTGAAGATATTAGAAAGTTAGTGAAATAGTTTTAATTTAATTTTTCCTCAAAATAAGAAAACATTTTATAGACTTATAATTCTGAATGTAGGCCAAACTCTTAAATAGATTTTCTTTTTGATAAAATTCATAATAATTTACTTAACTTCTTAAAGAAGGGTACCTCTGAAAAAGAGTTTCAGTCAAGATGATGAAGTGCTAGGCAGGAGAGAATACGGATCCAAGGTTTATTTGGTTTTTCATCAGCAGAAGTTTTGTGGGGATGATCTGTCCTCAACCATTGGAATTTCTGCACAACGGTCCTATATGGAACAACCATGGGCAAACTCTCAGGAACCTTCACAGTAACTTCTCTGGTCAAAAAAAGGATTTTGCCGCTTATTTTGACTCCATCTCCCTCTGTTGACTTACTTCTCAAATACTTTAATTATAAGGATATGGGCTTTGGAAACCTCGTCAAAGTCCCATGGAGATTAGCATCTTCAGATTAGGCGAGCCATTTTAAAATCTCATTAATATTGGCTTTTATATGAATTAGTCATCAGGAACTAGCCCAAATCACAGTGACCAGTTCTTCTGTTCCTTGATACACCACACGTATTAAGTAATAATTCAGTTTAAGTATTAAAGAAATCCATCCAAACATCCATTCATTATAAATATATGCATTGGCACGGCTACTTCGTCATCACCTGCTGTTTTGTTTTCAATCTTCTCTCGGGTCTTTCGTCTTTGACAGTAGTACTCCTCTTGCAATCGATCACCTCACAGCAAAGCAAAACAAGAAGCAATGGGATCAATCGGAGATGTCTATGATGCTCACCATGCTGAAGGTCCTGCAACTGTGTTGGCTATTGGAACTGCAAATCCATCCAACATCATGTACCAAACTGACTTCCCAGATTTCTACTTCAGAACCACCAAGAGTGAGGACAAGCTTGAGTTGAAGGAGAAGTTCAAACGTATTTGTAAGTACTATATATCATTTCCTGCAACATTTATATTTTCATCAAATGATGGCAAATTCGATGATCTTCTCATCACAATAATTGATTTTCAACTTTCTCAAAGCTAATATCCATTTTTATGTTGTTAAAACAGGTAAAAGCTCGACGATAATAAAACGCCACACCTTCCTCACTGATGAAATGATCGCAGAGAACCCTAGTCTCTATGATCCAATAGCTCCATCTCTTGACACACGTCAAGATATTATGGTGACTGAGGTACCTAAGCTGGCCATGGAAGCAGCAACCAAAGCTATCAACGAGTGGGGGCAGCCAAAATCAAAGATCACTCACATAGTATTCACTACCATTTCTGGTGTTGATGCACCGGGTGTTGACTTCCAACTTATCAAACTCCTTGGCCTTTCCCCAACTGTTCGACGTGTGATGATGTACCATCTAGGATGCTATGGTGGTGGCTCAGTGCTCCGTGTAGCCAAAGATCTTGCAGAGAATAATAAAGGGGCTCGTGTGCTCGTTGTTTGCTCAGAGTTGAACTCCATCAGTGGCTTCAAAGGCCCCGATGAAACAGACTTACATGCCCTACTAGGGATGGCAATTTTTGCAGATGGTGCTGCAGCTTTGGTAGTTGGTGCTGACCCTGACACCTCAATCGAACGTCCAATATTCCAGCTCATCTCAGCAGGGACCCGAATACTCCCAGATTCAGAAGAAATGGTTGCTGGACACCTACGTCAAACTGGACTCACGATCAGCCTAACCAAGGATGTGGCTAGAACTATTGCCGCTAATATTGGGAAATGCTTGGAAGAAGCATTTAGCAAAGTGGGCATTACAGATTGGAACTCCATTTTTTGGGTTAGTCATCCTGGTGGGCCTGCAATATTGGACCTTGTCCAGAAGACACTTGGACTAAAAGAAGACAAACTAAAGGCATCAAGGAAAGTGTTAAGTGAATACGGTAACATGTCTAGCCCCACAGTACTGTTCATTATGGATGAAATGAGAAGGAAGTCCAAGGAGGAAGGGAAAACTACAACTGGTGATGGCTTTGAATGGGGTGTGCTATTAGGGTTTGGACCTGGTCTTACAATAGAGTCAGTTGTGTTGCGCAGCATTCCCACAATTTCAACTCATTAAGTAAATCTCTCTCTTTATGTATGTTTATAGCTTAATATTTAATCATTTCATTTGCTTTATTTTTACCATAGTCTATTTTGTAGAAGCTCTGTCTTAATGTCGAAATCAATGGCCTCTTTCCTCAATTTTTATTGTTGTAATTTTTTTTTGTCATCTCAATAAAGTATCATATTGAATTTTATCTAGAAAAAGATGTTTCATTTTTTTAATCTTATTTTATTCTATTTTAAACTCATTCCAGAGCGAAGCAAAGCAATCTTGCTTGTCATTTTCTTCCAATTCAATAACTATTAGATCTTGTTTTGAAATGATACATTTGAATCATTTTTGCATTACATTCTTTCTAGGCATTTTTTTTCCCTAGGGACAAAGGAATTATGAATCATTGTAATAAAATTTAAGGGTAACAATAACTTTTGTATCATATATGTTTTATATGTACTTGTGTAATAAATTTAAGGGTAATGAAATTATTTTTTGACACGTACTTTGTCATTCCAAGTTGGAATTGCTATACCACCCTTCTAAGGGAAAATCAATGTTTATATTAGTCATGAATTTATAGAAAAAGAGCTCAATTCGAGAGTGTGGCATATGACAACACTCCATAAGTCTACTTCTCTACTTAACATAGAAAAGTGTTTCACTCTCTTTTTTTGAAGAAAGAAAATTTTCAGCAATATCCCTAAGTAATCCAATTTATCATTCAAACCCCTTATAGGGTGAAAATACATCAGTAACATCCCTTGCAATTAGGAAATCATAGTTAAATGTTGATTTAAGCAAGTTAAACATTTCAGAAAGACAAGAATAACCTTGAACAAAAACCTTACGCATGACTCATTTCTTCATCTTCCTTTACTGTCTGCAACTTCTACTTCTCTCATTCGTAAATTCTCGGAAGTTTGGGAGATATGGTTCATGGATAATGTTAATGACTAAAATAGTCATTCTACCCTGACCGATCTGACCAGTGGGTTTAATACAGTTGTCTCGACTATAGTGTTAATGGACGATCCGACCATCATGTTAAGGGTGCCCGATCAAGGTAAACTTTTATCAATTGTCAACTACCTAGAAGGATAAGTCAGGTAAATAACTCTTCCTAGAGTTAGTTTCCTAACACAACTCTTCTTAGAGTTATATTCGGAGTCTAACTCTGATATCTAAAGCTATATAAGCACCTTAGGCAGGCTTTATGTAGTAAGTATTCATATTCTGTGTGATCAATTACTTGAATTCTCTATTGAGTAGTTGTGATCATATCTCATTGGTACTGACTTGCTCGTCGGAAATGTACTTCGACCCCCTAGGTCGAGCACGTGTTTTGCAGGTACTTGACAGGGAAGGACGAGCAAGATTTCGTATCAAAAATTGGCACCGTCTGTGAGAACTTGATCGAAAAGCCATTATGTAACATGAATGTTAAACCAACCCTACGGTCCTCTCCGCGCATGGCCGGTAGTCTTTTCCATCCAGTTCCAGAATCCAAGCTCGAATTTTGAAATAAGATTGTGAGAGACCAAGAGGGATTAAAATTAATGATAAATTGATAATGATTCATGATTAAAATGTCAAAATTATCCTTGTAAAAGTAAAAGTAAGTAAAAAACAAAAAAAACAGTACAAAATTATTGGTATTTGAAAAAAAGAAAAGGACAGGAAAATTAGAAAAAGATTTGCAGAAAAAGAAGAGTACATGCTTTTATAATAGTAATAATATATATATATATAGGTTTGTTTAATCTTGGATATTGTTCAAAAACAGGAAGGGGAAAAGATTAAAAAAAAAGGCAGAGAGGTAAGGAAGGGAAGAGAGGTTTTTGTTTGCATGTGAAGGCATGAAATAAGTTGTCGGCCATTGGGGCTTTAAGTTGAAGATGAGACTATTCCGACCGTGATTGTCATCTTCTTAGTTTTATTGTAATTTTTCCAGAAGGAACCGACCTAAAAGATGGGTACAGAAAAAAACACGTTCACTATTCTTTTAAAATATTATTAAAAATAATCAGTAGTAAACTAATCACCAGAGGTTTCCAAAAGATTTTTGTGTTCTAGGAAAATAGGTTTCCACTACTGATTTCCATTTTTTTGGCCAACAAGCGAAACACTATTGATTGCCATAAAATAGGTAAGAAGAGGATCTTGATCCCTTTGCAATATATATTTTTTGTTGGAAAACTATCCCTTTCCAACTCAATTTTGTGCTCAGAGGAGAAGCAATGGCATTCATGTATGGTTTGTGATGTGCTGCGAGGTAAGGCTACGACTATGTGGAGGTTGAATATGATTCCCAAGTTTCATTCTCTTGTGAATCAAGAAGTCCACTCCTAGTTTGAAGCCACTGGAGGACATCATACTTTCATATATTTGTTCTCGAAACTGTTGGGCTTTTATGCCCAATTATATCATTAGAAAATCAAATCAGATAAAAAAAATTTCTAGCACTAAACGTGTTTGCGGTGTGTCATGCTCAATCGATTAGCCGTGTTCCTTTGAGTGGTTATTAGAGTTATGCTCAGCCACGTCTGGAACATGTCATCAATAAAGCATTTTATTACCAAAAAAAAAAAAGAGTTTTTGAACTTTGTTATCAACTAAAAAAGATCCATAAATAAGAGAGAAGGAAAGGAAAAATATTGTCTATCACATAAGAAAAAAATGATGATGTGGAGACATTTAGACTTCTCACTTTTACATGGAAGACAAGTATGAAAATGACAATGATTCCTCATCATCTTAGGCAGGGGCGGACCCATGAAGGGGCCGGAGGGGGCCATGGCCCCCCCGGATTTTTTTAAATTTTATCCATATTCCCCAATTCCTTTAATTTTTCCGGTTTTTTCTCTTCCTACATGTGAAATGTCACTATTTGGCCCCCCCCAATATTGTGAACAACTTTTAAATGTAAAATGATGGGTATAAATGTCATTCCTAATAAAAAAAACTAATCCATCAATCCCTATTTATTCTCCCTCTCTTCTCTCTCGTCTTTTATTCCTATTTATTCTCTTATGTTTCTATAAACGTGGGTTAAAGGAAATTTTTGGAAAAAAAAAATCTTATTAGGTATTCAAAAATCAAAATATTATTTATAATTAAAAACTAACTCTTCATCCCTATTTAATCTCTTATCTCCTCTCCTCTATCCTCTTTTTTTCCTATTTATTCTCTTCCCCTTCTATAAGCGTGGCTTAAGAAAATTTGGAAAAAAATCTACTCCACAATTAAGTCTCTTTCTCTTTCTCAATTTATTCATTGTTTCTTTTTTTCTCTTTTATTTTGTTATTCTTTTTAATTTGATTTTATATTCTATGTTTCTTTATTTCTTCTGCAATTTTTGTTATTTGATTTTGTATTGTGAATAAAATGTCTATAGTTAATAGGTAACTAACTACCATTGATTTGCATCTCTTACCTAAAAAAAATTTTTGGTTTACATCTCCTACCAATGAAAATTTTGGTTTGCATTTAACTTTTTAGGGTTGAAGTCATGTGTATATATATTTTTTATATTGTTGCTTTAATTTTACCTATATTTTGTCGAAAAAAAATATATCATTATCAATAATTTATCATTTTTTCAAATATGTGTGGGCCGCACAAAATATATATGGGTCTATTCTTTAATTTAATAAAATAATTTAGCGATGGGACCCCAAATAGGAAGGTTCCCCCCGCCGGGCCGGCCCTGGGGGGTGGGCTCACCCCCCCCCCCCCCCCCCCCGGGCCCCCCCCCCCCGGCTACACAATGTTTAGTCGGTGTATGTACTTATCTTCTACAAAAATTTTTTAAAAAAAAAAAAAAAAAAAAATTCTCCTAAAAATTTAAAAGATTTTTCTCTACTACAAAGTAAATGTCATGTCTCAATGTTAAGAAATAAATTAAAAATCCCTTAGATCAAACATGAACTCTACCTCTATTATATAATGAAACTATGCAAAGGAGAATACAATCAGATAGAAGGTGTAATTCGCAACACAGAAGGCAACTTCTTTGGAGGATTTGTGAAGAGAAAAATGAAGATAAATATTTTAGAAGCTGAATTGCAGGCGATCTATGAATGAATTAACGTTGCACGCAAAAAGAATTTTATGGCTTTATATGTGGAATCAAATTCTTTCAAAGCTATTGATCTGTTAAAGCCTAATGCAAGAATACAATGAAAAATAGCAAGAGTGGTGCATGCAACAAAAGAAGAAGTGGAAAATTATGAAAGAATTAGATTCCAACATGCGTATCCGGAGTCCAACTACGTTGCTGACTGGATCACAAAGAGACCGACTTCTTAGAGGGGAACCTTCGCGATTTTTTCTGGATCCACCCCAAAAATTGGAGGAGATCCTACTGACGGATAAGATTTACATTCTTGAGTAGTTTTCTTTTTTAGAATTGCTAAACCCCGTTTATTTGTTACAAAAAAAAAAAATTTGTGAGGGAAAAACAAACATTTATCCGGACGGATAGACGATCTTGACTGAATATCATTACCCTTCAAAGTTTCCCAAAAAGGATTTGAAGGATATAGTTTTAATATTTGGGTAAAAATTCGTAGCATGTAGCTTTTTTTATTTTTTGGCAATACAAATTTGATGGATATAGTTGGGCTGGTTTTTAAGTGTGAATGCTCATTATCTAGATCTTAAGGGGCATACGTTTTAAACTCAAAATCGAAGCAAAATCAAATTCTTCATTGTGACATTGTGTGGCCTGTATTATTCCTCTGCGTTTGAGCAGAAAATTTGATCGTTTTGTATAAAATCTTCAAACCGATCCTTTCTTGTCTCGGAGAAACTTGGGTGGTCTATTTCCCGAACTCAGCCAGCCATGGCTTCTGTATATGGTGTCGCAACCCAGAGATTTATTCCCATCGCTAAATCTATTACAGAATCGAAGCCAAGATGTAGTTCTTCTGTAAAGGGCTCTGGTTCGTCTTGGCATGGCTTCTTCATATGTCTCCAATCAGCGAATTCGGGTTTCTTGAGAGGAAAGAGAAGAACCCTATCTGTTGGTTCAGCTGTGGATGATCTTGATGTAATTTCGGTGAAGAGTAGTGATTCAACAGACCAACAAGATAGAGTTGTAGTTCTAACTGAAAGAGAAACAGATGGAGAAGGAGATAGCGCAAACCAGGTCGGTGGGTTCGCTAGTGAGGGTCAGTTTTCATTTGAGGGAGCTGGAGGGTTCCCTTCTTCTTCTTCTTCATCCATCTCGGACGTTCAGGCAGAGGGGGAAGATATGTACAAGTTAATTAATAGAGCAATTAACACCGCTATAGTCCTCGGTGCTGGTACTTTTGCCATCACTAAATTGCTCACCATCGACCGTGATTACTGGCATGTGAGTGATTTCATTTCTTCTTCCTTTCAGTTTTTCAATTTGCCTGTTTTTAAAGTTGAAATATTTAAACTACTATGAAATTGTAATGTTCATGTGGATCACTGGGTTGAGGGTTCTGGTAAATATGCTGACAATTTCTATGCTTGTTCCCATGTCATATTATGCATTTAAGTTAGACAGTTTGTGGACATCTTTTCTTTTCCTGCCCATTAGAGTTCTTAGCTTGCTACTACTGGTATTACTACTATCACTGCTGCTTGATGGAAGGGGGAGGGAGAAAAACAAGACTTCGTTGTCATTTTTATGTAGAATTGTTTCTATACTTGGTTTTCACCTTTTATCTTTAGTGATGAATCTGTTGGTGGCATTGCTAAAACTAAAAGTTGTTGGTGGCATGCTTAAAATGAAAATTCATTCCACCCATTTCGCCCAAACCCGAATCCCGGAGGACTTGCACTTTAATTTTGGGTTCTATTTACTCTGTCATTTGGTTTTATTACAATTTCAATGATGTTGTACTTCAATTCTATTTGAATTTGAAATCTTCATATTGCAATGCAAGATTCCGATGTTTGCTATTGTTTGCTCTTCGTGAAGTGAAAATCATGTAGGATTTTGGCTGGTCAATTGCAACCTTTTCAACCTGATTTTTTGGATTGATTGCTTTTGACAATTATTTACATTGTAGTCAGATTTTTCTCCTGGTCCTGGACTTCTTAGATGGGGTATTCTGCCCAGATTCCATATAATGCTTGAATGCAGAACACTTTGTTTTGTCTTCGCATATTGGGGTTTAGAAATTCTATTTTTGGTCTAGGAAAATGGATTATTTTTTGGGTGGGAGATGAAGTTCATCTGTATCTCTAAATACTAATGTCATTCTATTTATACAGAGAAAATTTGTTTGTTTTGTTTCTCTGTTCATCGGAATTCATGTGCTTTCTTATTCTCCTTAGGGGTGGACTATCTATGAGATACTGAGATATGCACCCGAGCACAACTGGTATGCTTACGAGGAAGCTCTTAAAGAAAATCCTGTTTTGGCCAAAATGGTGATAAGTGGGGTTGTCTACTCGCTGGGAGATTGGATTGCACAGGTATGATTTAAATCTTAAAGGAGATTTTGTTGTTGCCTCTTCTTCAAGTTATTTCTTTTCCTAAATTTTCTGACTTATTTTACTATTTTCCTAATAGCCTAAGTAATTCTGCAGTGCTATGAAGGAAAACCACTTTTTGAGTTTGACAGAACACGGATGTTCAGATCAGGCCTTGTTGGGTTCTCTCTTCATGGCTCCCTTTCTCACTACTATTACCAGTTTTGTGAGGTAACTAAATTATTTTGCATTCTCAATCAGGTTTTTGTCTGTACTCATTTCTTGATTCTCTTTGGAAAACTGAAACATATTCCTTTGTTTTCCAGGCTCTTATTCCTTTCCAGGACTGGTGGGTGGTCCCTGCTAAAGTTGCTTTTGACCAAACTGTATGGGCTGCAATTTGGAACAGCATCTACTATGTTGTACTTGGATTCTTGCGATTTGAATCCCCAGTCACCATTTTCAGTGAACTTAAGGCAACATTTTGGCCCCTGCTTACTGTAAGTGAAATCTTCTAATTTGCATTTTTGTTTGTTTCTGTTTTGAGTTCTTCGGATGCAGAACCCTTTAGGAAAATCAAAAGTAACTAGATTCCGTGGTCTTTCCTGAGTTGTCCTTCATGCAACTGAAGCACAACTTGTCAGGCTCAATCATTTTGTCAAAATGACAGAAGCTACTTTTTTACACTTTTTTGATTGTTGAAATGGGTTGAATTTACAATCCCTTAATTAGGACATCATATATGCTATTACTTTTAATCTGGTTATTATTATATATGTTACCTATGTCATATAGATGTGGAACATGGTGTGGTTGACAAATTTTATTTGCTATGATATGCTATGCTATGCTATGCTTTGCTATGCTTTGCTTGACAGGCAGGATGGAAGCTTTGGCCCTTCGCCCACCTGATTACCTATGGTGTGGTACCCGTGGAACAAAGGCTTCTTTGGGTGGACTGCGTGGAGCTAATATGGGTTACAATACTCTCTACGTAAGTATAAGTCAATTATTTTCATCCAATTTAGGCCCCTCTAGGCCAGTAACCTCTTCAACAAGGCGAAGTTTTCTCATATAAAGCAAATTCAGACCAGATACAGAGGAAGACTCTATTGTATTATGCTCTTGTTCTTGGTCCCATCAAAAAACTATCCTCATAGGTTTGACTCCCTCTGATCATATTAAAAAGAGAGAGTACCCCATGCAGGAGGCTCCAGCCACTGCAAGATCTGGAAAGGGTCAGTGGTTATCCTTGTTTTCATATAGAGGCTGCTTCCAGACCTGAACCTGCGATCACTTAATCATAATGGAGCAACCTTACTGTTGCACCAAACCCACCCCAAAGCCCACCCTCCTATCCTTCTTATCTTAGCTTACATATTTTGCACTTGCACGGGCAAAATTTATACATGGGGAAGTCCAGGTCCTCTAAAGCCTTCACTTTATCTAAATGAAGATTTGGTATTTCACCTATGAGGTGCATTTGTGTGCCTTCAAGGAGTTCTTCTATTGACAGTGGGCAATCCCTGTGTAACAAATACCTTTTATAGAAAAAGTCCATTGGACTACAGTCTGTTTGCAACCAGACCTTGGTGCTGTTCTTTGGAACGTTCGCTTAAAATTTCAGATATTCTGTTTCATTACATTTGGATCGTCGACGAAGCAGTTGGATAGACTGACTACCTTTTGTTCTTGAACCATTTAAGAACTGGTCCGTGGTTAAAAACCTTAATTCATGCCCATCCAATCATGCTAGGATATCTGCATAGGTATCTGTACATCAAATGGTTGATGACATTTCAGACATGAATCATGGTGGAAGCCACAAGGCTGTATGCTCTTGTGGTCGACATAACAAAGGAAGCTTCTCTATCAAGACATATTCTGAAACCAGCAACTTCATGTGTGGACCATTTAGGAATCATAAGCTGTGATTATGAGATATGCGAAGAATCTGTCCTTTGGGCCAAAATGTTATGCGTCCTAGCCTTCTATGTTCGTATCACTTTTTTTTTTCGGTTGTGTTCATGTCACATACTTGGCCATTTTATCAAATGCTTTGAAATAATTTTTCAAAATAATATGGCAATCGTCTCTATTCTCATGCATCAATATGGCCCGTTTGTTTTAGCTAAGTCCTTATACCTAAATTGATTATATTTGTTTTTTCCAGGTACTCAAATGAAAAATCAGAAGCAAGGAACTCGGAGGAATTGCCAGAAGCCAAAACAATTTCTTCCTCAATTGATACTCAGGTATAGCATAGCAGTTATGTTTGTCTAATCCAGGCATACGTTGCGTTACTGCCAGATACTAACGTGTTTCTTTCCCATCTTTCATCATTATCAGGAGTAATGAAATGGGAAAACCAACTCGTTGAGCTTAGTTTTATGCTACTGGCAAAACATGAAAGCATGTTCATCAAGTTCTTGTTAAGACATGCTTGAAATCAATCACAGCTGGTGGGAAATGCAGCTGGACCTGGGCTTATCCTTCATCACAAGCCTCATGAGGAACTTGTATCCGTATACATAGCATCTTCCTTTCCATTTGCATATAAGAATGTAGTTGATCCTTGATACCAATAATCAAATGTATCTAACAGATTATATTTGGAGCACACATTTGAAAAGTTTCTCTCACATCCCTAGTATTGCCTTTGCCCACTTCTTTGAACAAACCTCCTTGTTTCCGTCTTCCTGTTGTGTTACCGAAAGGTTTCATTTGTTCAAAAGTTTAATCTTGGGAATGTAAAAAGCAGGCCTATTAGGAGGGAAGATCTGGTGTTCTTTCACATGCAAATTATTGTCCTGGCTTAATTCCTTAAAACAAATCTCCTATGTCCTTCAACAAAGTTTCATAACAGAGTCTCATTTAGTAATTCTTGAGCCTCTACTGTTGCTTGTAAATGTGAAAAAAAAAGAAAAGAAAAAGGTTTACCTGGATGACAATAAGGATTATCGAGTGGCACTTCCGCTCTTGGGCATTGGTTGACCTTCACCCAGGGGTGGGGCTAGGATTTAACATCCACTTGGGGCCATTGGTATTTCACACATAGAGAGAGGGCTAGAGCGATCTCTTTGGTGAAATTTAAAAAAATCTAGGGGGGTGCAGCTTGGGGTTGGTGTTTCACACACTGAAAAGAAGGCCAATGGGCGAAATCACTTAGCCTCTATTGAAATTAAGAAAAATCAGGGCCATGGCGGTCTTGGGTTAGCTTTGCGCATACCTCCACCATCGTATTATAACAATTGAGATTCTAATCATTAGGCATTGATTGATAACCTAGACTCTATTGAAATTAAGAAAAATCAGGGCCATGGCGGTCTTGGGTTAGCTTCGCGCATGCCTCCACCATCGTATTATAACAATTGAGATTCTAATCATTAGGCATTGATTGATAACCATCCTACTCTCTTTTTAATGCTCTTCTAATTAACGTTGGATCTAAAAATATCACGTGTCATAATCCAAGTATTATATTATAGCAAATAAAAGTTCCATACCCTGGCCTAAGCAGAGTCTGGATCAGTTCCCCGTGAGGAGAGAACAATGTGCTTCTCTAATAGTTTTGAACCATATAATAGAGGAGGCGGGGTACACATATAAATATTAAAAAAAATCAGAAGTAGAGGCCAATGACCACAGAATTGTTTTTGGCCTTATGCTGTAACAACCAAGTAGGCCCAACTAGGGGTGTAAACGGATTGGATTCGGATCGGATAGTGGTAATACCATATCCGCATCCTATTATATTCGGACGGATTCGGATAATATCCTATCGGATTTCGGACGGATTCAGCCGGATTCGGATGATAATCGGATAGTTATTTTCTTGAATAAATTATTCTAAATGGCAATGAATATATATTGAATACAAGTTTTCGTCTACCTAGTAACATCTTTACCACTTTATTTGTAAGGGTTAGGTTTCAAATTTAAGAATTTAACAACTTTAGTAGTTATTTTAACAAAAAATTTAGAAAAATACTCACATATTTCAAGTAAAAAATATATAAAATAAGAAAAACAAATCCAAATAAGTAACTTAATTGGATAATTTTATCGGACGGATAATAACCGGATTGAAAGGGGTATACCATATCCGTATCCTATTAGTAATCGGACGGATTCGGATACCTCTAAACGGATGCGGATGCAAATTCGGAAGCGGATTTCGGTTATCCATTTACACCCCTAGGCCCAACCAGTCGAGAGCAAAGGATCTTTCTTCCCCTGGATCTACGAGACGTTCACATTGATGCCCCTCTGCAACGCCGCGTATGGCCAGTCTTGGAGGAATGCCTTGCGTTGCGCGCGAGCTTGGCGGGAATCTTAAAACTGGGCCATGGTAGATCAAACGGGTTATGTTGCCAGGAAAACCACAACCCGGTCAACCGTTACAAAAGAAGCCCGAGACAGGAAAAACCCTAGATCTGGTAATCAGTGAATCTGTTATTTTCGCATGGAAACTTGAGAGCTCAGTCTCGCCTAGGATTAATCAATGGCGAGGGTGGAACCACTGGAGAATCAGAAGAAGAACAGGAATCATGGCTCCACTGCTTTCTTCGTCTTCATTGATTACCTGTTCCTGTTCATATTCTTTGGAATACTCTGCTTTTTCCTGCTTAAGATCATGTGGATCTGATTTTCATTGCGAAGCTGAAGAAGATAAAGAATATGATAGAGAGAAGGGAAGATCTTTAAGTGCTCCCTTTGGATCTGCAGCCAGAATGAGGTGATTGAATTTCATCATCTTCAACTTAGTATTCTAATCTTTACTGCGATTTAGCCAAGCAATGCCTGATTGTGCTTGTTGTAGAATTTCTTTGTACTGATATGAACAGATGAAATTTTAAGTTTCTCTTCATTGGTTAAATGTCTTTGAAATTCCAATCAACCATGTTTATATGCAATTGTAGTATAAGCAACAAAACATATGGACAGTTATATTTTACACGTCAATGAACATAAATGCATTTACGTTTGATACTTCTATGCGGTACAGGATGGTTATACTGTAATAGTTGGTTTAATGATAAATAGTGAAATTGCTGGGTTTGATCCATGCCATCTAGTTGACTAAAAATTGGTTCTCATGGTCAGCAATCAGGAAATCCGTACGTTATCTAATCCGACCATGTCTACTGACTTAAGCTTTGGAAGCAGTTCATTTCCAACAAATATCTTTTAATGTTTTGGGTGGGATGAGCAAGGGAAAAGCTTAAAGTGATCTTCAGAGAAGTGGAGCAAGAAGTGTGCTTGCTTAAGATCACAATTAAGGACTTTAATAGAATTCGGTCTAAATGGGCTGGACGATCTCCTCCTATCGTCTGTTTGTAAAATGATGCTGTAATTTGTTTTATATATTTATTTGCTTATCTTCATCTTTTTCCTGCAATCATGCAATGGTTGCTTTTCCATTGCATTTTATTTTAAAGATTTAAATTCTGAGCAAAACTATCTATGGGTATATTACAGGTCTGCTTGGACTATTTTCTGATCTTGTGGTTCTAAGATTTGCTATTACCATATACATGATCATCATAACAATAAAATATAACATGAGCAAGAACTATGCCTTCCAAGGCTGCTCGATAACCTTAAAGAGTTTAGGAGCATTAATCAACCTAATGTGAATGATGATTTCATGCCCATACCAAGAATATGTTATGAAAGTAAGGTCAGCTTATGCTGGATCTATCAACATTAGCACATAGAAGATGCCATAGTTTTCTTCTCTTGCTAATGCTTCTTTTATTTTTCTTTTGTTTGGGGGAAAGTGGTTAGTAGGGGAACAGAAAACAAAAAAAAAAGTCTAAAACTTGTAGCCTTTCTGGAATGGGTCCGAGTAAATTAAGCTTAGTGTTGTCTGTTTAGGTTCTACTTCTGCAATAAATGTCAACCCATGCATAGCTGTGTGTGCGTGTGTGTAAGATGAAAATGACCTGTATGATGGCAATTTGTCTGCTCATCTCTAGGTAAACATTCCAAGTATTATTGATCTGTCCTTTAAGTACCAAATCAGATTTTAACCCAGAGTGTCAACTTGAAGCCATAGAGTGTAAAAGTATACCTTTATTTTTCTCCCGTTTTGTAAGGTTCATTATCAACTCAATTTGCAGATTTTGGTAATTTACTAGAATCTGGTTGTAGCTTTTAACCCTCTTTATACATACTTGCCTTACAAAGTTGATGGATATGGTTAATGAAGTTGATCAGATTGTGGAGCACATTGTGTTTATTAAATGGTTCTATTTGTACACCTTATAACACCGTTTAAAGATGCTTGCCTTATGTTGCTAAAAGTTATCAGATTAAATTCTGGGCAGTACTATTGTATTTATTGAATGGCCCCCTTGCTCACTACTGTATTTATTGATATGAAGGAATGCACTTTCAATATAACACCCTTTTAAAAATTACCACATTTGTCTCTCTACTGCCGAATATATAACCAGATAGACAAAAGAAACCATAGAGAAGTACGTGAAGAGAAAAACAACATTGGCATTGTCAGCATGTAGAGAATGACTCACTGGATTTTTATTTAAAGCGTGTACTACAGTGTACTACATTGTTAACAACATGGAACCTAACATAACAACTTCAAGAACTCTTGACTTCCTAAAAGCTACTTATTACATTACATGCATTTTATTCAACCAAAATACAAAATAGAAAGCTTGCTGCAACCAGCTACCAAATTAAGTTCAAAACATTAACGATAATAATAGAACTCTTGAGGTAGCAAATTTAAGAAGAGGAAACTCATGGGCGAGTTGTTTGAGGAGTAGGAACTCCACCACCTCCAATGGGCACTTCGACACCTGGGTTTGGAATAAAGGTGTCATCACCACCTGGAACATAACTGGGAGTCCCTCCCCCTGTGCTACCAGTGCCACTATTTCCAGCCCCACCATTGTTGCCTGTACCTGTACCTGTACCAGTACCTGAATTGGGTGGGAAGTGTGGAAAACCAGTTAGGGCAGGCACCTGCACTCTTCCTATACCTGGAATGAGCACACTTCCATCACTGTCGATGAACCACTCGGGCTGTTTCTTGTCTGTTGCATTGGCCTTGGTTGGAACCTCACGCCCTGCCACTGCACCTAAGATGGTGAAGATGAGAAACACAGTGAAAAGAGAAGAAAATGAGTAGTTTGCCATTTCTAGAGCCTAAAAGAAGCTGGACTCTTCACTCTGGGAAGTAGAAGAAAGAGCAAATGAGTCTTTACTGACGAGGTACTGGTACGCTCTATGGCTTCTTATACTATGAAAACTTGGCGAGTTTGGTGGTGTCCTGGCGGTGAGTTAAGATACCACTGTTCCTGAAGGACACCATGGACAGTAGAAGAACAGAGTTAGAATTACTGGACAGTAACATACAGAGAACAAACTAAGAATTACTGGGCAGAAACTTACAGAGAACATAGTACCAAACAGAGAAAGATTATCTAATGTCTCTTGTCAAACATCCCATTTGGTTGAACATAGTAATGTTGAACGTATAGCGTTGGCAGATGGAGGACGTCATAACGTTGCAGAAGTAAATGCACATTCAAGAATCAATGGGGAGGATCGGTCTCAAGCAGTCCAGCTAACCTCACCTCTTGGGCTCTTATCTTTGAGGTTTGGATCTTTTCCGCTCTCTTATATCTGCCTGGAGGTACTAATCCCTTCACCCACGGCAAAGGCTCTTGGGTCTGTAATTATATTTCGTTGTGTTTTTCTTTTCTTGGTTCTTCATTTCTGAATTCCAACTTCCCCTACTCTGCTACCTGCTCGTGGTGGCTATTTAATATAGCCGTGACATGGAACCAAAGCTGCTTATGGCAGGGCAGACGTAGATAGATAAAGCTTCTCACTATAATGCTTAGTGGGGAGTGGGCACCATAACTGACAAGTTCAGTGAGCAGCATGTTCTCACCACCATGTCGTCAGTTAATGTGTCCTGAGTACTCTACAGATTTATTATCTTCTTGATTTCCCTTCTTACTGGTATGGTGTGGTGGGTGGTGGTTTGAGCTGTGGATGAAAATGAAGGAAATTCCCTGGTGTTTTTTTCTGATAAAATTTAACTTTGTTGCGTTTCCAAGGCCTAGAAGAATTTACTCATGAACAAAAGAATTCTTATATTCTAGAAGAATTTTCTGCTACCTTAGGTTTACACAATGTTTTTCATAAGGTAATTGGAAAGCCAACACCATCTGAACTATTATCCCAATTTGTACCCACAACGACCCTAAACCATTAGGATTTTTTTTTGGAAACCCAACAAAAACAAATAATACAGCAACGATAATGTAATAACTGATTTGTGTGAATCTCTCCCCAAAATCATCTGTACAGTCTTCGGTAATTGCTATTCAGAGGATTCTTCCTTACTCCATGTTCAAGTTTTCTTCCTTTTAGTGTAAGATTTCACTTCCTTTAAATTTTCCTCTCCTTCGATTTTTCCCCCACCTTCCTTCCTTTCTCTCACTACTTAAAAGCTAAATTATAAAACAATCAACAATAAAAAAAACTAATTGAACATTTCTCTCTACACAAGAAGAAGAGGAGAGAAAAAGAAATAAACAGAAATCTATGAGGCCATATGAATTGAAAACTGCTGAGAAGTAATTCAATTGGATTGAACCATTAGAAACCCATGCAGTTACATCTATATCGGAAGCAATTATTTGATTACACTAGGATTATACAGACCTTCATGTACACGTTAATCTCTCTAAATTAAAATAGAAAGAGAAGAGAAAAAAAAGTTCTATCAAGATTCACATGCCATAGACATGTTAGAGAGACGACTAGGGGTGGGACGGAAATTCTGCCTACGGTGAGTGAAGCGACGAACAGGTGGTGCCAGTGCCCTTTTGAGGAGCTCTCGCTGAGAAGGGTACCTTCTGATCTGCTGCTGCAGCGCTGTACATGAAACTGCTGTATTATTAAAACGACGATTCCTGAGCTGGAACATGGACGATGAGAAAGCCTGGGCTCGTGCTTTTGTAGGAAATGGTATTGGTGAATTCTCTCTCTGACATGAACCCATCTCTCTGTTGTATCTGTTGCTTGTGGGAGTTCGTGGGATTTTGATAGTTGCCATTCTCTTGAGCTGAGAAGCGAGATTAGTTCTCCAGAACTGGGGGTTCCTTCTCTTTCTCTCTTCTTGTGCCTTGTTGGGCAATTCTTCTTCTTCTTAATTAGTTCTCCAGAACTGGGGGCTCCTTCTCCTTCTCTCTTCTTGTGCCTTGTTGGGCAATTCTTCTTCTTCTTAATTAGTTCTCCAGAACTGGGGGCTCCTTCTCTCTTCTTGTGCCTTGTTGGGCAATTCTTCTTCTTCTTGATTAGTTCTCCAGAACTGGGGGTTCCTTCTCCTACTTTCTTCTTGTGCCTTGTTGGGCAATTCTTCTTCTTCTTGTCAAGAATAAATATACATGGGCACAATTACAGAAACAGAGAGACACGGTTTGCTCAATTGCTTCCCCTCCTTCGTTGTGTCTTCGAAGACTTTGACTACGAAGGCGTCGGCTTTGATGAATACCAGTCAACACTAATTCGGTTCAATGGTTGGAACTAGAAGAAAATAGAGGTAATTAGATATTTTTTGCTTTTGTTGACTTGAAAACAAAAAAAAAAAAAAAAGAAGGAATATCCCATATTAGAGATAACTGGAAGAGTGTGGAGTTGGAACCGTTACGAGAGCTCCTTGACTTGACCCTTCTTTGCATTAGTTGAGAGTGGGACCCGCCACTCCTGAGTGCACGATTCCTTTCTGTGATGTACACCCATTACCACGGTTTACACGCTGATGGTCGTAGAAAGTTTTCCTTTCCCATGTCCACGGGTTAACTGGTTAAGCCCGCTAAGGAATGCAAAGAATTATTCTTTTCCAATAATACTCCTTCACATCGAATTTTCAACCATTAAAGAAAAAGATAAAATCCGAAGTCCCTTGTTTAGATGAATTTTTCTCTTCTTCTCTACTCTCACAGATAGAGATCAATCATCTAAGGGTCTATTTTTTTTTTGGTAAAAAAAGTGATTAACGGAACATGAATTCATGAATTCAAAGGCCTATTTGGTTACATGAATACAAAGATTTCAAATATTTTGATTCATGAATCTAAAATTTATACCCGTTTGGTTATAAAAATTTTCGAATTTATAAAATTTAAATATTCATATTTTTACACTAAATACGTGAATTCGTAGATTTATGAGTATGAAGTGAGATTTTACTCTCTGGTATTTACCAAATACTATAAAAGCACTAAACATTTTTACATTTATAAAATTATTTTTTTAGGATGAATCTATAGAATGAAATCTATAGATTCAACCAAATTCCTATAGATTTAAATTTAAGAACATGTTAGTTGTTGGTTTCATTTTCCTAGTTTTTTTGCTTTTCCTTTTTCTCTGAGAAGTTTCTTCCATTATCTGGTGGGACCGTATGAGGCGGCCCAAAATGTTAAACTTTCTAGAGATTAGTCCTCTAAGGAAAATCTTCAGTTGGTAGCTCCAGTTTCCTTCACGTTCTTGTTTTTCTTATGAGAAGTTTCCTCCGTTACTTACATTCATGATCTACAGTTGACCTTCCAGATTATAAGGCCACTTGAATATCGTAAGTCTTATACTAGCGGCAGCTGCATTCAGCACTTGCATTCCATGATTTTGTAATGATGTTGAATTTGTATTTTTTTTTTGTTGGTAGAATTGAATTTGTATTTACATGCACGAGTCTTATATTAGGAAGTAGTTGAATTAAATACATTATACATGTACCACATAAGAAGTTATGTTTTGATACGAATTCTTAACCCGATCTGAAATATAGACTCGTACCAATATATTTTGGTGAGCGACCCGAATGACCTGTTTGTAAAGATCTGTGGAGGGAGTGAGGGGTGGAGTTCTGCGATATGCTACAACCCGACCTGATGGGTCGACACATTTATCCGATTGGAGTCTATATCTATGTATCTTATGTTCATCTACCACATTATTGAGAGATTTGAGATTTTTTTTTTTTTAGTGGGTAACTTGAGCTAATGACATGTCGGCCTGCGAAAAAAACTCTTATCCAGCTAAGCAAATCCAACGGCAATTGTGATTCGTCGAGTTTAGTTATATATACCCTCGCATACTAACCTATCAGTTAATGGTAATGCTCATTTACTCCTGCTCTACCTATTAAGTTCTGTTAAAAATCTTCCTAAAGTAGTGTTGTTCCTAAATTTGATTTAAAGGTTATGAGAAACGAATAACTAACCATACAGTTGCCCTGCACTCACTTTCTCTTTTGTGGACAGATCCGATACTAATAAATTAGAATCATGTGTGGTCCACTCAAAAAGAATCAAATTTGGGTGCAACACGAAGTTTTAGGATTGAAGATTTATAAATTAGATTCATTTATGGGTGAGGAAAAAAGCTTGTCTTAAATTTTCTTTGATAGAACTTGAGCTTTCATTCAATCTTTCAAAACCACAAACCCATAATCTATCCAAAAAGATGAGGGAGTATAATTAAGTTGTCTGGTGAGGTAAGAACAGGATATTTACAATCATGACATTAACTTGAATTCCCTACCTCTATCTTGGTCTTTGAGGGCTGAGTCAGGTCAGGCCGAGCTAGGGTTATGCACTAAACTTCAATCCTTGACCCTAATCATAAAACAATGATATAATGCATAATTTTATATTGTTAGCCTATAAGACAGAACAGACTTGGTCAAAAGTCAACTAGACACCATTGAAGAACAAGGTTGGTTGAGTGGTAAAGATCCATACTTCTGAGTGGAGAGGTCTTGGGTTCAACTTTTGTGGATGGCATTTCATTTTCAGTATTAAAAAAGCATCAATACAAAAAAAAAAAAAAAAAAAACTAAAAAAAAAATTCTAATATCGAGGGCCATGTTAGATTTGGTCATGTGAGGCGTCAAAATAACAAGGCTGCTGATTGGTCCTCTAAGAGGCGTAGATGATCTGTTCTTTTTCAATGACCCCCGCAGGAAATGATAGACATCCTTAGAGAGGATTTTCCCAAGAGTTGTACTTTAATTTGATTTGGTTTTGTTTTTTTGGGTCTTTGACCCCGTTTTGTAACAAAAAAAATAAGAGATTGATTCCAAATATTGAAAAATATTCGACTGAAACCGCATACCAACTTGGAATAATGTCCTTTCCTTCCATTTACAATTAATTAATCGAAAAATTAAAGGGGAGAAAAAGACTAATGCAAATGAGGGATCGACCCTACGGATTTCAATTGAATGAGTGTCAATATATACAAGAAATCCAGGTCATGAAAAATATGCAAATGCATGTCAATATTCAATGTTGCTCGGCTATTAGACCTTTTCTATAAATAACCATACTGATAAAAATTCGAATATATTTTTTCATGGCATCCAATTAAGTGGCCAAACTCCATGAGTCCATGGTGCCCACTTTTTGTTTTTTGCATAATTTCAAGTTACCCACGGTAAGTTTTGAAAGGTTTAACTATTAGTTTTATGGGCCAAGTAACTAAAATACACTAAAATGACTAAAATGTCATCTCACTCACTTAAGTGAACCA
The DNA here is from genome assembly GCF_041222555.1 of Hakea prostrata. Lineage (NCBI taxonomy): Eukaryota > Viridiplantae > Streptophyta > Magnoliopsida > Proteales > Proteaceae > Hakea > Hakea prostrata. Next base: position 10,242,774 of record NC_142608.1, read on the forward strand.
ACCCCTAAGTGGGTGAAGGGATTCTCCCTTTGTCACACCCCATCCGTCGGTATCGGTCCCACCCAACAACCCGTGAGTGCAATCTACAGTCATAAGATCCACAGTTTATCCATCAATTATGAATAACACACATAATAATAATGAAAACAAGAATAATCCAAATAATTAAAAAAAATGGAAATTACATAAGTCAAATGTCTCAGAAAAAAATAATCAAACAAAAGAATAAAGTAAATGCGTTCAAAAATGGAGTTTTCAACTGAAGCAAATAAATATTAAGTTTGATTGTTTATATGTTCTCTTTCATAGGTGGCAATCTTTTCTTCTAGCTTCTTAATGAAAGTGGTCATCCAACATTCCTTCATTGACTTCTTGAAATGACAAGCTACCTGAATCCTCCTACCACCAATGGGTGTTGTAAGCACACTCTAGGCACCTGCAGGTGGCTTCGTGGTATACATCGTCACTTCCCATTGGCCCCTCCAAAGTTTCTTCACAGGAGTTATCCCAGTCTTGCAAAAGTTCTCCCAATTCAAAGTCACCATCTGCTTAATATAACAATAATCTACAAAAGAAATGATTTCTAACGAACTCAATAAGAAAACACATCTCATATACATATCAACATCATATCATGGTAAGCAACATATATAAAGGATGATATGCCAATGTATAAATGTAGTTAATAACTAACTATGCAAGTATCTAATATGGCATACATGTTTTAAGATATAACACCAGCCATCATCTAGATAGGTCTAGTCTCTTTGATCCCTCATAGACTGGTTAACTCTATTGAGTTCCCAGGCAAAGGGTTCAATCCCCGTCAATCAACCATAGCTTGGGTTTAGGTCCTTCTCTACCTAGGAATGGGAATCCTCGCGAACTAGCTACCTTTGTTGGATTACATCCCCTAACCCTATGGTTAGCCACATATTGTTAGGGTGGATGCTCTTATGTCCCCTCACGACTCTCAGCCGCTTGTTGGATGTCCATGAGCCCAACCCTAACATATGCAACCCTACCAATGTATGATCAACAATGGACCACTGAGTCTCTGCATAGATTGGTTACTGTTGTAGGATGAAATAGAGTTACGTCATTGCTATCATGGGTCATTTGGCTTCAATACCCCTCTGAAAGGGTAGTTGCATGTGTGGGTACTTAGTCATGCAATCTAGACCTCCTAGGTATGTCATCCAACAACCATGATAGTGTTGGGGGCATCAAGAAATAGTGTCCCTTATCACAGCCCCTGATATCCCAAGCAATGGATACCCAAACACGGATACCCTCAATCATAATGACAATACATCATCACTTATTATCACAAAATAAGTCATTTAATGTCATATAGTAATTGAAGTACATCTATTCATTATTCACAGTATATAACTAACCATAAATCATTTAAACATATTGTTACAAGTTATAAGAATATTAATGCATTCAAAGTTATAGCAATTCATCGTAGATTATGTAAATACATATATGTAGGAATGTAACCTTACATGTCGAAGTTAAAGAGACTATTAAAGTGCAGTTAAACCTCACACACAACAAGTCCAGAGGGCTTCAGTGATCACCTATAATAGGGTTGCAATGTTATATCAACAGCAAGTGAAGACTCAACCTATGGAACCTTCTTCATCAATAGAGCTTCTATTGAAGGAGTATATGGCAAATAATGATGCAATGATTCAGAGTCAAGCATCTTCATTGAGAAATTTGGATAATCAAGTTGGGCAGCTAGCTAATGCTTTAAGCAACAGACCTCATGGATCATTGCCAAGTGACACAGAAAATCCTAGGTGTGAAGGCAAAGAGCATTGCAAGGTTATTTCATTGAGGTTATACATTATTATCTTTATGCAATGACTTGAACATGCTAGATCAGTGTCTTTCTTTACTATTATTTAATCGTATATCTTGCTGTAACTTTATAAAACATGTTGATCTTATTGTATATTTGTTGTTTGTGATGTTCTTTTATGTACTTTATCATTTATGTAACAACTCCCGTATTTCTAACATGGGATTCGTATTGCAGGTTCGAGAACCCGAAGGTCTGGTCAGGTTAATTTGTAGAGTGTCCTTATAGAAGTCCATGATCCATACCCTAAACCCATGGATCTGGATTCTCTTGGTGAAGAACCTACCTTGCTTGGAAGTTGGATCTATGGAAGGCAAGTGGTGTCTGGAAATGTCCGTATTGAAGGTAAGACCTCCCCCATGTGTTGATTAGGGTTAGGGTTGTACTTGGATTTCAACTCCCTAAGCAAAGCACCCTTGTATAGCAATATACTAGGGGGTGCTAGTGGTGGTTGATTGGACCAAGCGACCACCTAGTCCTGGTTGTGAGGTTTTGCCCTAATTTGCCCCCAGACCTCTATAAATAGCAACCCTCGCCCACTTGATGAATATTATATTCGAGATTGCTGTTTTTGGTGGTTAGGAGGCAGTGGAGACTCTCTGGAAGGTGTGCAGAGCATGGATTGAGATCTAGAGTGTGAAATCCTCCCGGATTTCTACCCCTTTAACCCGTGGCTTCGAAATCGAGAAAACCGGGCCTCGAGTTGACGGCAAATGTGGGCCATTCAAGTGGAGCTTGAAGGGTTGGAAATGGAACCAATGTTGGTGGATGACCCTTGTAATGACTCATCAACTCTCCTAAAGTTTAATTGAAGAGAGAAGATTAATCATGATGGTGTAAAAAGGGTGATCTTGAAACGGCCATAGATCGGTGATGGAGAATCCGATTGACGCGAATAAGGTATCAAAATGAAGAGCGTCGAAAGACCTTTCTAACAAGCCAAAGATCTCCCAATTTGGACTTTGTTTGACCCTCCAAAACAGGACCGGTCGATCGGCCGGTTGAACAACCGGTCGACCGCCCCAGCCCAGTTCGGGGCAGAATTGGGTTTTACCCTTTAAAACCCTATTTTGAAGCTTTCTTTCACTCATACTCGCATTTTAGAAGGCTAGTACGAGGCTGAGACTAAAGGAGGAGGAGAAAGCAAGGGAGAGGAAGGTTCCTAACCGTTCGGACGCGTGTCGGCACCCGGATCATTGCGGAAACGTTAGGAAAGGTAAGAATCATCAAACCCTCTTCTTTGGGCTTTGTTTTAGGAGTAGTTCTTCGCTATAAATGTTGGATTTGAGTAGTTGTAACATGATAGGTGTTTTGAATGCTTGCAAATAGTTTCATTTATATTTTCCTTTTGTTTGTGAGTGGTTTGTGCGAGTCGTTGCAAAAGATTTTGCATTTTGGCTCTCAGAACCAGCCGAGAGCACTCGCGAGAGCCCAAAATCGGGGCTTTTTGATTGAGATGGAATTAGATCAAATTGAAGGTATACTTAGGACCCTATTGCTACCAATTAGACATTCCCAAAGTTTCGTTTCGATTCAACTTCGAATCGATGGTGAAATTTGATTTTTGCCGAAACTAGGTTGAGAAAGGTGGGTTCAAAACTAGTTGGCAGATTAGGCTTTTGTTGGGTGATTTTGGGAACTCTATTAAAACCCAATTGGCTTCTAATTTATGTCTATTGATCTTCTTACATGATTAGGTTTATTTTGATTATAATCACCAACTCATAAGTGTGACTTTGTGGAACTTTGGAGAGCTTATGCTAACTAAAAAGGTGAGGAATATACTCAACCTTATCTTTCATGTTTAATTATGTAATTAAATTTCATTATTTATAATATTGCCTTGTTTTAATATTTGTTATCTTGTGATTATGTGTGGGACTTTGCACGAATGAAAGGTAAGCAAGTATATTTGCTTATAATTTCAATATTCTTTGAAAACAATATGAGAATGTATGGGATGGATGAGATTGAATGGATTGAATGTTTTCTTTTACTTTCAAATTCTAAATTATTGATATGAAGATATATGGATGATGTTGAATTAAATTACTCTTTTTATTTTATGTTTCAAACTAGGGTTGTGGGTTCGCCCATTACCCTAGTGAACTTACATGAGTATGCATCTAGACTTAAGTACATGAATGCTAAGTGTCTAGAAGTGTTTGGCTAGGTAACCTTATGAGTACTACTACCCTTCCGGCAGGAGTATTGAAGCCGGTTAACCCGTGATGTTAGTGGCTGGGTCCTGAGCGTCAAGCAGGCCCACTATCATCATAAAGAGGTAAGGTTGCATATAATAGATAAGGGCTCCTGGGCGCTCAAGACCGGTGAAATGATCCTTGAGAGGACATGGAGAGCATCCTGTCCATTATATGTGGACAACCACTGGGTTAAGGAATGGGATCCAACAGATGCCTCCCGTTGAGGATTCCATTCATAGGTGGAAAGGTACTGAACCAAAAGGGCACTAGGCATGAGGGGAGATATCCGGACCATATGTAGTACGAGACTGTATGACTTTGCACTGGGCTAAGATTATCCTTGACACGCGCCAATCTCATACCAAACCGTAATGTGAGAGAGTGGTGACCTATACCCCAACCATGGCTTGACAGGACTTTACCCAACAACCGCGGAGAACCCAATAGACGTCTCTTGTTGAGGGAGAGTGACTGAGACCGCCCAAAGGAGATTGGTGTACAAACTTAATGCGTGTCTACCATAGAGACTTCATGATAGAGTTAGGAGCATAATATCATAATCATTCATACATCATATCTGTCACACCCCGCCTGCCGGGCCCGGTTACCCGCCCGACGACCCGTGGGTGCGATCCGTCACAGGATCCATGGTTTTAGTCTATCAATAATAATAAATACAAATACATGAATCAAGAGCAAGAAAAGTACAATAATTAATAAAAATGTTACAGGAGTCCAAATACTCCAATAAATATCCAAGAAATAATCAAAGGAAAGAATCAAGAATCAAATGTAATATCGAGTTCAGCGGAAGCAAAAAGAATAACTAAATAATCTTCGTCTTCAGGAGGCTTCATGCTCTACAAGTCCATGTACCACTGTCTGTCTCACATCAGCTTCATACGAGAAAGCTCTTTCATATGAATCATCTCCAACTTCCGACATTGTGCAACCATCTGTACAATTTATATAATACATACAATGAAAGGAATGAGTTCCAACGAACTCAGTAAGGAACAAGCAATTCTCATATATATGTCAATACAATCCACGAATGCACAAATGAAATGATATGGATGGTATGCAAAAATATGAATGCTACTAAGATCTAACTATGCAAGTCTCTAATGGCTGACATGCTTTAAGATATACACCAGCCCTCCTTTGGGTAAGTCTCATCACTCTGATCCAGCAAGGACTGGTTACCTCTGTAGGGATCCTGGGCAAAGGGGTAAGTCCACACCTGGCTCTCAAACCATGGCTGGGGGTTAAGTCAACACTCTCTCACCACAACCATTGGCAATGAGTACTGGCGCATGTCGGGGTTTCTAATCCAATGCAAGTCATAATGGTAACATACTATATGAAGTCCAGATACTTCCCCTATGGCACCAACCAACTCGGTTCAGTATCCTTCGCAACCTAGGAGTAAGAATCCTCACGAACTGGCTACCTCTGTTGGACTCCACTCCTTAACCCTATGGTCATCCACATATTATTGGGGCGGATGCTCTCATGACTCCTCGAGACACCCGGTCCGCTCCTTGGACGTCCATGAGCCCAACCCTAACATATGCAACCCTACCATTACATGACCAACAGTGGACCACTGAGTCTCCGCACGGACTGGTTACCGCTATAGGATGAAACATAGTCACGTCACCATTGTCACGGGTCACCCGGCTTCAATTCCCCTGCCGAAAGGGTAATAGAATGTGGGGTACCTAGCCATGCAATTCTAGACACTCCTAAGTATGTCATCCAAGAATCATGATAGTCTTTGGAGACATCAGCGAGCATGTGTCCCATTCCACACCTTCCGATATCCCAAGCCAAGATATCCCAATGGAATACCCCTTCCATCACAATCACACTACATCACTCTTTATCATACCATGAACAGTTGTGCAATATCATGAAAGATGAAGTACATCAAGGAATACCACAAACAGCGAGTATACAATAAGATTTACATGCTTTATACAATTACAGCAAGATACATGATCAAAGAATAGTAAATAGAACAGCTGAATCATCATGTATATGTAATTGCATATAAATAAGAATGCATGTCCTTACCTGTAATTATGTAAAATTCCTCTAACTTGAATTCCAGAAACTATTATAAGACTTTTACTTGAAACAGAGAACACCTAGGCATAGGGTTACAAGAGTATATAAGAGTCAAGAGTCAAAACAAATCCAAAATCAAACTTACACAGACACTGGAAACCGGCCGGTCGCTTGAGCCGGTCGCTTAAGTTGAGCGACCGCCACTAGTGACCGCCCCAAAAACAGAGAGTTTCAGATCCGAAACTCAGGCTTCTGATCATCCGTTTTCAATCCGGATTTCGAGTGATCATGGCCAAAGTCTCGAATCTAACACTCCAAGAGACACTAGGTGAAAAGAAACCTAACAATTATCATAAATGGATTACCCAGAAACTTTCCCCTTGACTAGATCCATCCATTAACAAATGCAGGGATTCGTTTCTGGACAGGATCTCATCAAGAACATTGGAAAGGGAGTACAACAAATCAGATGGGTAACCACTAACAAAAAGGAGATGGGTTCATATCAATTAGAGGTTAAAAAAAAGAGAATTGCAGATGGAGATTCATTACCTTAATCAGAATCACCAAGAATATAAGAGAAAAGGTTTCATATCATTAACAACACTTTGACACTGAATCTCGCATGATTCCACTGCCGCCTAATCGCCCAAAATAGCAATCCCGAACATAATAATGCGTTAATAGGGCGAGGGATGCTATTTATAACGAACAGGGGGCAAAATAGGGCAAAAGCCCGAAAAGTAACCGAGCGGTCGCTCAGTGCGTCGCTTGGTTCAATCGACCGCCACTAGCAACCGCCCCCATGTATATTGCTATACAAGGGTGCTTTTGCTCATGGGGTTGAAGACTAAGTACAACCTAACCCAAATGAAGACATGGGGAAGATCTTAGACCGAAAAGCAATCATAATAGGTTTATAACAAAGGGATTAGGATTTCATCAAATATAACATATGGCTCTCATGGAAAGGCTATGATCACGGAAAGAGAGGGAATGATTGTTATCAAGAAAATAACAAGAAATCATAGGAAATCTAGTTTAGGTTAATAGAAACGTTACCCATGAGGTTTCCCTCACATGGAAGGTTACAAAAGGTTTCCAGAAAGATCATAAAAGGATTAGGGTTTCAAGGAATTTATTTGGCTAGGGTTAAGATCATGATGATGATCATAGATCTCAAAGAATAGGATGAGATCATGGAATAGATGGTTGCAAGAATGCATCATCATCTTCCTGATCTCAATCAAGAACAAGAACGAAGAAAGAATAATTAGAAATCCTAATTAGGTTAAACATGGATCATGAAGAAAATATAATGATCAAGTTTAGGTTAACACAAATATCACCCAAGGGAAAGAGAAACAACGAATCAAGATTCACCCATGGGAAAGAGAAACAAAGAATGCACAATCTGAAAAAGTGTTGGGAAGTTTCCAACAGATAAAAGAACATTAGGGTTTCAGATATGGTTACCTCTCATAAGAGTTGGTTACCTCTCATGAGAGTTACCCATAATTAATTCTCACAAAAACAACCCAAGATAGATAAAGGAATATCTCATTAGTATTTCAAAATAAAGAATGGAATTAGGAAGGGTCTACCAATGAGAGAAAATAAGGTTCTCAATTAAAGTGAAGGGAAATAAATTCAAATCATACAATTAGGGATTTACTAACAAGAATCCGTGTATCCCACGAAAAGACTAGGGAAGATAAAGATTCACCCTTAGGGCAAAGAATTTACAATCAAGAAAGGTTTTAGGGAGGGTCCAAAGAATTAATAGAAATAAAAGGATTGCCAATTGTTCCAAGGAAAAACAAGGATCAACTCCTCAATCATGAGGACACAAGGGAAGGTCATGGTAATAATATGAGACCTTCCCCACAATAATAAAGATAGGTAGAAAATTTGGGAAAGTATCATTAAGAGCTTTGGTGGAATAAAATTCAAGGATCATCGCCATATGGCTTCAAGATCATAGAGTGAATTCCACAATTGAGAGTGAAACACATAAAGTTTCCCCTTTTAAATAGCACAAAGAGTTCAAGAGTTACTAGGGTTTCACCAAACTGACCAAACTGACCCTGTTGGTTGATTAGTTGCCAAAGAGGAAGTTCAAAGATCAATCCCACACTATCAAGAGGTTTAGAAACATGGTGGGAATAGTTTACCACGAAATTAAAAGAAATAAAGCTTTTGAAAACCTTCAAAACAGATATTTACCAAAATGCCACTGCTTGGACAGCTTATTCAAAACAAAGGATTTAATGGGCCAAACTTCAATATTTTTGGATGGGCTTCTTTCAACACATCATACTACTTACCTAGTATGGAGGGAAGTCTTCAAACCAGGTCCAACTAAGCTTTAGGTCCATCAACCAAGTTTTTCATCACAAATAAATAGTTCAACACCAAATCAAATAAGGTTTCCATAAGGAAACACCATCATCAATATCCATGGGTTTTGGGTCAAACACCATATCTTCTACTGAGATGGCCCACAAAGACATCTTCCTAAGATTTTAAAAGATAGTAAAACTGAAATCACGGTCAAACTTCAAAGTCAACATTAAACAAACCCTACTTGACCCAAAACAGATCGGGTTTCCGGGCTAGATTTGGGCTGGGTGTCACAATATCACTATCATTAATTACATTATCGATACTCAAACTATATATGTGGTGTGGGATCTTGTGTACGAATGCACGATATGATGTGGAATCTTGTGGACGAATGTATGATAAGATGTTGAGTTGACCTCACTAAGTTCTGTTGAACTCATTCCTTTTTGTATGTTTGTTTCTATTAGAATATTTTGCAGGTTATGAGAACTCCTTCCAAGTGGAGGATTCGTCGTCGGCAGGTTTTCTTGAAGGAGTGACTGAAGAAGATGTAGACTTGCATGGAGCTTCATGCCTGTGCAAAGACTATTCTTATGAGGTTGGATTCCATTAGGGAATCAGTTTAATTTAATTTCCGCTGCAACAAACTATGTTTCATTCAAACTCTGATGTCCATTTTGATTAACTTTAGATATATGGATGACTGTAACCTTTTGATCAATCAAGTTTGATAACTTTATACTTGAACTTGATTTATTCTTGTCTTTTTAATTATGCTATATCTTGTGTTGTATGGAATTGTCACTGAACCTAGGTCCTGCAGTGTATCACCCCCACGGGTATTCGGGTATAGCCGGATCTGGCTGGGTGGGGTGTGACATGGAGTTTCCCCTTGCATTATTTTGGTGATTCTAGTTAAGGTATTTGGATCTCCTCTCACCCTTTCTTCTCCTTTAGCCATTGATTGGTGTTAACCCATCCCCTTGTTGTTAGTGGTTACCCAATTGTTTAATTGTAGCTCTCTTTCCAATGTTCTTAATGAGATCCTGTCCAAAAACGAAACCCTGCTTTCGTAAAAATGATAGATCCAATCAAGGGGAGAGTTTTGGGTGACTAATCTGCGTTAATTGTTAGGTTTCGTGTTACCCCTTGGTTATGGGTGTGTTAGGTTCGAAATTTGGATTGAGATCATCCCAAAATCAGATTGAAAAAGGATGATCAAAAGCCTAAGTTTCGAATTGAAAACACACTGTTTTTTGGGCAGTTGCTCAAGGCAGTCGCTTGAGCCAAGCGACCGGCTGGTTGCCAGAGAGCATGTGGCTTTTGACTTTTGTCCAATTTGATTCATTTGACTTAGATATTATTATAACCTTGTTTATAGGTGTTCTCTGTTTCTACTAAAAGTCTTATAATTATTTCTGGTTTGCACTTAAGAGGACTTCTACTTATTTACAGGTAAGGACATACAATCTTATCTTTATGTAATGACTTGAACATGCTAGTCTAGTGTCTTTCATTATTTTTCTTTAATTCTATATACTGCTACAATTGTATATAGCATGTTGATCTTATCATATACATGTTGTTTGTATTGTCTTTGCATATACTTTGTTAATTATGAATTTGATATGATAATGATTGATGTATTGTGGTTCTGATGGAAAGGATATTCCATTGGGATATCTTGGCTTGAGATATCAGAGGGTTATGGTATGGGACACATGCTCGCTGATATTTGCAGCATTATCATAACTATTGGATGTCATACTTAGGTAGAGTCTAGAGTTGCATGGCTAGGTACCCCACATACTACTACCCTTTCGGTAGGGGAATTGAAGCCGGATGACCGTGACGATGGTGATGTGACTCTGTTTCATCTTACAGCAATAACTAGTCCGTGCGGAGACTCAGTGGTCCATTGTTGTTCATACAATGGTAGGGTTGCATATGTTAGGGTTGGGCTCATGGACGTCCAAGGAGCGGTCAGAGTGTCGTGAGGAGTTATGAGAGCTTTCCGCCCCAACAATATGTGGATGACCATAGGGTTAGGGAGTGGAGTCCAATAGCGGTAGCCAATCCGTGAGGGTTCTCATCCCTAGGTTGCGAAGGATACTGAACCGAGTTGGTTGATGCCATAGGGGATATATCTGGACTTCATGTAGTATGTCACCATTATGACTTGCATTGGATTAGATACCCCGACATGTGTCAAGTACTCATTGCCAATGGTCGTGGTGAGAGAGAGTTGACTTAACCCCAGCCATGGTTTGAGAGCTAGGTGTGGACTTACCCTTTTTACCAGGATCCCTACAGAGGTATCCAGTCCTTGCCGAATCAGAGTCACTAGACCTACTCAGAGGAGGGCTGGTGTATATCTTAAAGCATGTCAACTGTTAGAGACTTGCATAGTTAGATCTTAGTGGCATTTATACATTTGCACTTCATACATATCATATATGCATTTCTGATGGTGTTGACATGAGTTCGTCAGAACTCATTCCTTTATTTTTTATGTTATATTAGCATGTATAGATGGAGGATATGCGCCAAAAAATGGATTGGTACCCTATGAAGGAGCCTTTTTGTATGAAGAGGATGTAGCACCAGCAATGGGAGATGGAGATAGCCTATGCGGGAGCTCCTGTGAGTGCATGGAGTGCGCTTATAGCACCCATTGATGGGCGTAGGAGACGAGTAGCCAGACATTTTGCTGGTCGTCTAGAGAAGAACTGAAGAACCCCTCACTTTGATAAACTTGAGTCCCAGACTCCCAGTTCTTAGTTTTAGAGAAAGAAACTGGAAATAAAATTATTTGATTTGCTTCCGCTGAAATCATTATTCTTTCCTTGATTATTTTATTGGAGTATTTGGATTCCTGTAATCATATTATTTAATTATTGAACTTATTCTTGCTCATGATTATCTTTACTTGCATTTATTATTATTGATGGGTAAGACCGTGGATCCTATGACGGATCACTCCCACGAGTTATCGGGCTGGTAACCAAGACCGGCGGGTGGGGTGTGACATGCTCGGCTGAGAATCTTTGGAGACGTCTTTGGAAAGCATTTTCTGCATAAGATCCTTTGCTGTTAGAGACATAGAATGGAAGATCTAAGTCGGAAAGCGAAGACTCCCTCAAAGCACCACCACTAATATCTATCGTCGAATCACTATAAAAAGGAGGGATTGCGGCCAACATTGTGTACAGAATAACACTAACACCAAATATCCACTTTCTGACTGCAATCCCTCCTATAAAGCACCTCAGGCGCAACATAATAAGGCATCCTAATGATTCCACTCATTTGTAAACCGTCACGAAAGATCTTAGCAAATCCAAATCAACTAGCTACAACTGATTCCGATCATCGATGAGTATATTATATGGCTTAGTGCCACGATGAGTAACGCCTCTTCGATGACAATGAGCAATTGCTTCCATCAAAAGTAGCAACTTCGACCTCAAAGAAAATGCACTTGGAGATAAGATTTCTCTGAGGTCGGATTTAGGATCTGTAGAAGCAAATGGGCAGTTTTTTCAATTTCTAGAAACTTTCTTGACCTCAAATTTTATAAATTCTATTCACGGTAATGGTTGTGCAGCTGTGATGTTTAATTACCTGCTATAGAGGACATTAGGAGTTGCTCATGCTCCTTTGTTCTAAGTTTATCAACCCAAAAATGTAAAGAGAATGAGAGAAGGTTATGTTTCTGTTAGATCTTCTGTTCCCCAATGTTGGGTTTGTGATAAAAATCATTTATCCTTTTTTGAGTTCAAATTTGAATTTAGTAGGTCCCATTTAGTGTTAAACATGGGTTAAGTGTTTGGTATCATTAAGAGGGCCTTGGGAGAGCTAAATAGGGTGAGAAAAAGAGAGTTTCTAGGGAGTTCTAAAGTGGGTTTTAAGAAAAAACCGGATTTTGCTTTTAGACTCTTCTCCTTCTTGTGGTTTTGTAAGAAAATGATTTCTTCTCTCTTGTGTTCTTCAAGAGCTTGAGGTGGAAGGGTATTTTCAAGGAAGTTTGAGTGGTGGTGTGACCGGTTGAGGTAACATTGTATTATTCTCAAATCTTGTACTATTTTGAAGATTTAAATAGTGAAATCTCTCCCCATGGATGTAGCTAATCTCGAATATTTCGGATTAGTGAACCACGTAAAATTCTTGTTTATTGTTTGCATTTCTCTTTCATTCTTGTGGTAGTTTGTTGTTTATTTGCTTTGTGATTGTCTTCAATTTATTTGCACAAGATCCTTGGTTTATTTTGTTCACTTTGGGTGATTTGTTTAATTACCCAACTCCTTGAATTGGATCTTGCCTTCTACACCCAATTTTCCAGTTTTTGCAACTCTTAGTGAAATTGAAATCATAGAGTTAAGGGAGAGGGGATGGTGATGGTTATTAGGGTTTAGGATGAGAGGGGACAATGGCTATTTCCGGCAAGGGTGGTGGTCATCGGCAAGGGGAGAGGCGGTGCCGTGGGGTTTCCAGCAAAAAACATAGGTGACACAGCAAATGAGAGGGAAAGTAATATGAGGCCATTTTTGTCATTTCAGTAGTGACTTGACCAATAAAATTAACAGTCCAACCTTTCAAAATTAATAGTGGATAACTTAAAACTATGCAAAACGCTACGAAAATAATTGTTGTCAGATGCAATCTTAGGCATAAAATATGCAAGATGTATAAATTTAAATTACGAAATGCGACAAAAATTTAATTTCCGTATGGGTGGATAATGCTACTACTTCGAACATTGAATCAAGAGATCACGAGATAGGTCAAGCCCTGTCACCAAAAAGGCGATGTATTAAGCCCACGTCACAAACTTTCTCTAGACGTGCATTGACATATGGGTAGACGACCTAAGAGTTTACCCATCCACAAAGTTCAAGCAAGAACTCATGGTGGTCGAATGTGAGAACACTCTCACCCAAGTAAATTTCCTACACAAATGACACCTGATTACGTTAGCCAATAAAGGCCCAAGCTAGCTATGAAAAATGGCTCAATTTAAGGACGTTCTGGACCTTTGTAATTCTCCAATGGTAGTTCTAATTTCTAAAGCAATTAGCACTGAGGAAATAAGAATATTCATTAACCTTCCATTGATGAGTCCACCATGAGAAGATTTCAGATTTCCCTGGGCCTATGAGGATTTTAGGGCATGGAAATACAACAGGCAGTCATCAACGCACTGAATAAGAGATATAATTAAACACTTGGCCTCTCCTCCGAAAATCTTGGAAGTTGAACAAGTGAGTTCACTCGGGTAACACCTTCCAAACCTGACCAGTTTTGATCTTCAATCATCATGGTTCCATCACTTTCATCTACCCCAACTAAAATTTTGGTGTTTGGGTTAGTGTCTTCTGCTGATCTGACTGTAAAGTTCCTCTGCAGAGATGGTTCCGGCATCAGGCCATCATCAGACTCAATTGCATTGCAGGAGTGTTGGCTTTGATGAGTGGTGGCAATAGATATGGCTTGATCCTCTGTGTCATCAGATTCAGAGTCCATCTTCCCATCCAGAAACAAACAAACCACTGCACAGTCATCCATTTTAGATGTGGGGTACTTAAGTTTCCATTCTCGAGCAGCTGACTCAACTACCATTCGTGCAGCTGAACATCGATTTGGGGCAGAGCTCACAGTCTCAACCACTTCTTCATTGCTCAAGACATCCCAAACCTGCAGCAGGGATCTTAAAATAATTAGTAACACATTAAAGATGTTCAATTCCTAGATGAATTTTAAATTCATAATATGCAATATAAAATGCATTCAACCTTCAAAACAGGACAGAGTCGCCTCGACATTTCATGCATCTGTTTGTCTTTCACTGTTAAACTAACATATACATAGCCTATGGTATTTGGATACTCTTACGGTAAAGAACATGCTATGGTTTGTAGTCCACTAGATCAACCCATAAATTTATACAAAGGGAGAGTTGAGGTTCCTCAACAAGTCATCAACACCCCCCCCCCCCCCCCCAAACCCACCCAAAAAAAAGCCTGAAGAGATCACTTAAACCAAGGATTAACCCGATCAAATGACTAACCTTCTAATTTATTTAACTTCAGAAGGCCATAGGTCACTATTTAACTGAAATGAAAATTTGGTTTCGCTTCTTTCCCAGTAGAAAGTTGAAATTCAATTAAGGTGGATGTCACCCAAACATTAGGTACTGGTATGATTGAAATCCTTGAAACAGCACCTCTCCAATCACAAACATTTAAAGTTTACCTCAGCTCAACTAGGCCTCATCTCAACTAAATAGGTCAACAACACAAGCCCAGTTTTCCAATTTAACCCTGTTCAGTGTCAAATTTGTTAAATCTAAAGCCATGGATGTCTTTTCCCACTTCCCCTAAAGTATAGTTTGCCCTTTGCTTCCTCAGCTCTTCCCAAAGTCATACACAGATCTTTGCAGTACATATTCATGCTACCTCAAACGACTCACCTGCAACATATATCTTCACTAAGTCATTCAGCAACCTAAGCTCCTATTGAAACACCATAAACCTACACATGGGTTTGCATCTTACCAACACCTAAGTATCTATGGAAACACTTTTGTGTACCATGGCCAACACCGATTCTATGCTAGTCCAGTTTGACTATTTGCTTTGAGAGGGGTAGGGAGAAATGAAGAGAGATGATATCAAGACATCTCTTCTTTGCAACTCTAGTAAAGCATGAGAAAATTCAACAGAATAGATTTCTTCACATCTAGAAATTTTGGTAGACTTTATTAAGCCTAACGTAAAGAGTCTCCACTCCAGGTGCTAAGAGCGGATAAGATCATATCTGGTGTCATAGACAATAAAACATGGATACAATAGCTATACAAGTTGGAATTAAAGGGAGCACGTGCACCGCTCAAGGCTATAACATTGCATGTACAATGATAACATGACTCTAGAAATATAGTGTACATTTTTCTTTATACAGATGCTCACTGAAATCCATGATCTACCATGGCTAGAAATTGATTTTGGAAGATACATATAAATCAGTAGTAGGAGCAGAAATGCACTCTAGCAAACCCACACAAGAAACATTCAACTTCTAAGACACAGAAATAACAGGTAGCCAAGACTGGTCCTCTGAACCTTCATCAAATTATAGTACTAATTCTAGTTTTTCGAACAAAGTAGGATACAACACTTGCGGATTTAAAAAGACCAAATTCAATCAATGATAATACTTCCTGGAACAGATGGACTCTAGTTTCCCACGGATGACAAGATCTAGGACAGTTCACTCAACTGATTACTTGCCAAGGTATGATCTGAACTACAAAGGAGGGTGTCTCCCAAACAACACCCATTTGTAAACAAGTGTGGATCCCCGGCAATATGCTGAGGGCCGGACACATGTCCTTTCATACTTCCAGGAACGCAATGAAAAAAATAACATAAAATAAAATAAATCCACAACCATGTTGATGTCAAATATAAATTTCAAATGTACAGTGGATAAGTAACTTCCATGCAGCGAAACATGATATCATGCATAAAAGCTTAGGTAGGCAAGGAATTCATGCTATCATGTGCGAAAGCTTAGTTATTCCCTTTTATTCTTGGTTTTGGTGTTGTCCCCTTAAGCATAGAGTTAATGTATCCTGTTTCAATTTTAGATAAATGACATCCCCTTATTCTCAAATAAACAATAACACTAACAACACATTAAAACCTGCAGTAATGCAAGTATAAAATCAGTGTCTGTGAGTCAAATGAAATTCATTAATCTTCAGAGTTGAAATTAACAAAACCCAAATTGAGCAATATTTACACCTTGTGCCATAGACATTGAATTACACCTTGAAAAGCATCTCTTTCTTCTTCTTCTTTTTTTTTCTTTTTTTTGGCGTTGTTCTAGTGGTGAAACCAACACCTCTTGGTGAAGAGGTCATGGGTTCGACTCTTGCTAAGGCATATTAATATCCCCATCCCCCAGCTTAATAAGCCCCTTTGTACCCAAAAAAAAAAAAAGCTTCTTTTTCTAGTTTTCTTCCTTTCACTCCTTGGTCCAAGTTTGCAGATGGATAGTACCCATTGTACAATTGTTCATATTTTTGAACAGGATAAGCTGAACAATTCAAATTCCCATGTTTTAATGGAACCCAAGTGAAACATGACTATGAGATTGACACAAGAAATGTTGAATTAGCAATCCAGTGGAATAATAATGATGTGTAATCAGTTACTACAGGATGAAACAGAGGATCAGTGAGTGTGTTTCATTCAGAATGGGGGATGATGCTTTTCAACCAGTACCCCCATTTGTCATCATCAATAGAAAGCAAGCAACCATGGATATGATATAGATGAGAACAAGCATGAATAAAAATCAGCAGGGAATAGGGACAAGATGCGTACCCCATCAGAAGCAAGAACAATGAATTGATCCCTCTCTGTGAGAATCCTGTGATAGAATTCAGGTATAGAGATCACCCCATAATCCTTCAAACAAAAATCACCAAATGCCCTAGCCATTGCTAATCCAGGGGCATCATCAAATGGCAACCAAACTCTAGGAACTTCAGGTTCATCTTGCAATGCAAAAACCCTTCCTCTACACCGTTTGATGCGTTCCGCTTCCCCTGAAAGTTTCAAAACTGTTACAAAAGCATTTGCTTCCAAAAAGAAAAACAGGATATGGTGATGAACTAACCCATCCTCTTAAGAGGGGAAGAGTGAGGAAGGGGTGGGTGGGGGGAAGCATCCAGATTCTGAAAGAAAATGATTTACAGGACTTACTCGGCAAGTCAGGCTTTAGATCAACCGTCAACTGCACTGCAACAATGGAGTCACCGCTGTCTCTAGACCCCAGGATTGCCCGAGAATCCCCAATATTTCCCATGAAAAGATTTGACCCCTTAGAATCACAAAGACGAGCAACAGAAACATATGAGGGGGCCAAAAATGATGCCAATTGAAAGAGAAAAGATGACACTTTCTTAATTTCTTTATTTGCGTACCTGCTTAACAATTGTGACGGCAGTGCTACCGCTGCAAAAGCAATCCAAGGTAGGATGGGACCTTAACTCCTTGTCCATGGCTTTGTATGACTTCAAGAAAGATTCCCTCCATGGCAAACCCAAGATATCCTCGGTTGGGGCCTCCTCAGGATCTCTTTCAGCAAGTTTAACATTCCTACCAAAACAACCACTGGTCTTGCCATTTCTTTTAGACTCATATGACTGCAGAAATGAGAGCAACTTCAACGGCAGGGTATCCCTCACTTTCCGGGCAACAAGATGGCCGTATGGGCCATGACCATCAAACACACCACAAAAAATTGCATCTTCCGTGAGGAAATCCTGAATGTAGAAGAGTGACATACAATTTAGAAAGAGATTAACATCTTTAATCTGGAAGAAACTATGTGGAAGAAAAAAAATTACTTACTTCCCACACAACCATAGCATCCTGGTTTATCCCTTTGCGGCCTTGTTGTGTGAATATACACGAAGTTCTGCTCTTTCCGTTTGTGAATATCCGATTAGGTATAGAAGACAAATGGTGCAAAGTAGTGACGTGATCAGAAAATGCCCCCTTGGCTCTCCTGCTGCTCCTGGAGCCGAAACCAGAACAGGTGGATATCTTGTCTCCATTGCTCCTGCTACTGGTGCTACTAATGCCACTACTTACCGAAAGACAACAACCCATCTGCTCAAGCCCAATACCGAAGCATCGGAAGAGAAAAATGATCTAAGCTTCTCCTTGGATTTAGAACACACAAATTTGACTTGAAATTCCAGAAGGGTGCGAGTTGGTCGATAAGCCAAAGAGATAACTTCAGAATAAAAAAATTTCTAGCACATGGATTTGCATCCAATACGCAAACTTCAGCTATCTAGAGTTTGATTACCCTAGTCTTCCTCTCTGCAAGAACGTGAAGCGATAAGAAAACCAGCTGACTAAACAAGATACAATTAAAAAAATAAATATCTCAATCCACATACTCTATATTCAGAGAAAGAAAAGAGAGAAATACAAAGACAACACGTTTCTTACGTAGTCCCACTGTCCCAACCACGGGGTAAAATAGTAGAATAATACATGGCAAGTGATTTGAATATACAAGAAACCAGTAAGCAAAAAAACAAGCCAATTAAACACACGAACAGGAGAATCTGAAATGTATATCCTCCAAGGGATATGTCTATTCAGGATTTTGAAGGATGCGATAGAGTAAATTTGACCAGCCGAAGACACGAAAAAAAGTAGATCAGCAGTTCTAAACCAGATTTTATGGAGAAAACGAAGGAAGTAACACCGGAAGATCCAAGAAGTGAGTATCTATTTCAAAAACAGGATGAAGCGAAAACCTTGAAGGATTGGCGAAAAGGAAGGCGAAAGCACGGTATAGATGTGAAAATGGCGAGGTGGTTGCTGGCAGGAAAAGAGGAATCCCGCGTCTACTTACCATCACAAATGAGACCAGGAAATCGAAACACACACTTTCAGGCTCTCAAAAGGAGACCACAAAATAAAACGAAGAAAAGTATGACATTCAGAAGAAATAAATTTTTTGTTAAAGATCACGGAAAAAGGAAAGTAGATGGGATCTCAATATCTCACGTTAATTATGGAGAAAAAGCAGGTTGAACTGCAGCGAACTTCAATTCTCATTTTCATTGAAGAACAACCAGAAAGGAGAAAAAGTAAAATACCATTAATGTATTTGAAGCAAAAAAAGCCGAAAGATGTCATTACTTGTAGAGCTTTAAACGCTTTTTTTTTTTGGGGGGGTGAGATGTTGATCTTTAAACACAGAGAACAGTAAAAGAGGATGGGGGAAATAAGATGTACCGCATCTACGTGATATTATATATTATGAATAAAAAGAGGATAAAATTGAAATAGACAAAAGGAATCCAATATCATTATTGACCTGCCAAATGTAATCAATCAAACATCTAATCTCACTAAGAAAAAGGGCAAAAAGGCAAGTTAACTATTCAAAACAGTACCATCAAACCCAAATTTCTGATAAAACAAAGATCACTGTGAATCAATCTAAGAAATTAAAGAATCGCAGGTATTAAGACCGCAAAATTTCTGAATCTCAAAAGTGACTTCGGAGTTCAAATATGATGATCCAAAAAAAATTCAAAAAAAATTCAAAAAAAATTCAAGATGAAACTAATTCCAAAAGCGAAATAAAGCAGCTGACACTGGAAACTAACAAAAACAGTAAAGAGTGCGTATATGGTTATCTTCTCATTTACAGCAAATCTAATTTCGCGTGGAAGCTCACTCAACAGCGATGGAGTCTGAAATGTGAAGTGATTACTCATGATGCACGAACAAGACAAAGAAGCACATCTAAGAGAGAGATTGATCACCTGCAAGCGGCAAACTGGAGAAGCTTGCTCTGTCCATTGCAGATCTGCAGTTTAAAGGCGAGTAGAGAAAGAGTGAACGGCAGAGTAGAGCGAGGAGTTGAGCATTAATTGCTTGAAACAGAGCAGAGACGAAATACCAAATAGGTAAAAGAAAGAAAAGCTAAGTTTGTGCAGAGAGAGAAGGACTGAAGGAGCCGCTTTATTTGGCGGGCAGTTTATATTTGGGGGTAACTCGCTCGCTCGCTAGCTAAAGAAAAGAAGAGAATGGGGTACACAGCCGTAGAGGAGAACAAGAGATAGAGATGAGGAGTCCATGAAGATCAGCACGCCGTACCTGACACCTAATTGCCACGTGTCATGAACATTAATGACCCTGGGGAAAAGTTGACCCCACCTTTCCCCTTCACGGAAATCCTCCCACCCCTACTGTTTCAAAAGCAAGAGATTGGATAATTTTTAGGGGTGTGAGTAGGCCCCACAATGTGGGCTTGGCTCGGCTGGGCTGGGCTGGGTTGGCTTTTTAGTTAGATGTTACGTCATCTGGTTTTCGTAACCTTAAGTCGCAAACCCTCCTCGCTCTCGCCAAGGATGTGTTTGTTTGTTTGTAGGAATAAAATAAAAAAAAATAATTCTTGTCGTTTATTGTATTATAGTTTTACCATTAAAAGAATCTTGTTCTTTATGAAATTAGTATTAAGTAACTGTTAAAATTAAATGTTTAATATCTATTTTGTTATTTTATATAAAAAGTCAAAGATAATATTATCCTCAATTAAAAGAAAATTATATTAAATAACTTTATAGGTGTATTTTTATCATTTTGAATCTAAAAAATTTGTTAACGTCAAATTAAACAATAATAAATGAAAATGTGGTAGTTGAACGGATGTGTGAATCTCTTAGATGAATGTTTCTAAATATCTACCATCAGCTGAACGTTTTTAAATATCTACCATCAAATTTAGTAAGCTAAATCTAAATCGTCAAACAATATTCTTAATTTTTCTCTTT
This sequence comes from Hakea prostrata, assembly GCF_041222555.1. Lineage (NCBI taxonomy): Eukaryota > Viridiplantae > Streptophyta > Magnoliopsida > Proteales > Proteaceae > Hakea > Hakea prostrata. Next base: position 10,263,646 of record NC_142608.1, read on the forward strand.
TAGTTATGAGTTAGTTATGTTAATCTTCTATGATCTATCACCAGTTGTCATTTAAATGAAACCTTGTAAGCAAAAAATCTTCGCTGGGAGACTCATCTACCACAGTCAGGTGCGCGACATGGTCGAACACCAGATTAGTCAGGGCAAAGCTTTGAAAACCGAGGTTGACAAACCAAAAAAAAAATGACATTAAATTTTTAAAATAAAAAAAATAGTAATAAAAAAAAACAACCGAACCTTTAACGTTAAACTTCTATAGTCGTCTCTTTTGAAACGATCAATGAATTTTGGGTTAATCATCAATGAATCTATAATTAGATGGCAGCGCAAAAGAATGGTACAAGAAGAACAACAACACCAAAAATATAAAAATAACAGCAGTGGTGGAGGTTGTGGTGGTGGTGGTAGTAGCAATGAAGGAGGTCATTCTTCCAAGAAGAAAATCCCACAAAGAGGTCTCAGGTTGCCCAATCAGAGAAGATCCAAGTAGCAGAAGGACGTGGTTCTTGGCGTGTCTCTCCTTGTTTTGTTATTCCACTACCTCCTCCTCCTCCTTCTCACCAGTCATATTCTTCCTTGTTTTCCCTTCAATTGATACAGGTTCTCTATTTGGTAGCACTCTTATGGTTTTATTCCAACTGTTGATCTGTTAGTTCCACCACACGTTTTCTTGCTCTATGTATTATTGTCGCTTGGTGTTGCCAGAGCTGAAAAGGGAAACTGTAAAATGAGATAGGAGGCATTGGTACCCGTGGTGAATCAGTGTTGCTACCGGTGGTGAGTCGGTGTTGCCAAAAGTGGAAAAGGAGACAACAAACACTCGAAAACAGGAGAGAGAAAAGTAAGGGATGAAGTAGTTAAAATTCGGCGGAGTTACTCGACCTTCTCCAGTAAGTTAACAAAAAAAATGCTGGCAATTATCGATGATAAAAATTACCCATAGGTAGTGGGAAAAATTTTAAACTTTAATGAACGGTTCAAACTTAATTGTATAAATTTAACGGTAAGATCTCAACGAGTATTCAGTAAAGTCAATATACACATCCGTTCAGCTACACTTTAGCCATAATAAATAAGAATCTATTGGAAATTTTAAAAAAAAAATTAATTGATAACATTAAATTGGAAAGTAAACAACAAAATTAAAAATTACACAAAAAATTAGGAATTACTATTTTTTTTATTACCAAATTGAATATATTTGAAAATGAGTTTCTTTTTCTTTCCTTTCTTTTTTTTGACTGGAAAAGAAGATTGTTTAATTAGGTTTAAGTTTTCCTTAATTACTAGGGATAGTAATGTAATTTAATATAAAACTTTAGGTTAATTTGAAATTTTTAATAAATAAAATATACCATGTCATCATTTAACTAACGGAGTTTAACAATAGGAGGGCAATATTAATTATAGAAAAAGTTGAAGATTAAATTAGTAATTTAAAAAAATATATGGGGTAAAATAGTAATCAAGCTGTAGAATAGGGGAAATAGTAATTATTCCAATAAAATAATATGAACAAAAATGAGTTGGAAAAATACATTGTTTCTAATAAAATCTTAAAAATATAATTTCTTGGGTTCAATAAGGTGGAGAAATACATTGTTTTTAATAAAATTTTAAAATATAGTTTCTCTGGTTCAATAGGGTGAAGAAATACATTGTTTCTACTAAAATCTTTAAAATATGGTTTTTTTTTTTTTTAATAGGGTAAAAAAATGAACATTTTAAGTAACTTGTGGTATTCCACTTTCTACACCCTCATCCCCTTTTTAAAGTCTTATATATTTTTAATAGAACTTTGTGGGAAAGATTTTATGGAAAATAGAGGGAAATGGTAAAATTGAGACCCATGTTTTCAACTTTTCTCATATATACCACACCACGGAAAATTGAACATTAACTTCTCCGCTTAAGAGGGGTTGATCATTATGAATTGAATCAACCCTTTCATTTTTTATTTTTTTAGTAATCCAAATCAACCCTTTGATGGTATCAACATTTTGCTCATGTAAATAAAGCGTCTCCAGGGTCTCTACACTTCTAAACCTTAAAGACCCTAGCTAGGTCTACGGTCTTAAACTTTTCTCACTTCTCCTTTGTCCTAACAGTTTTATTTTATATGGATTTCACACTTTAACTATTCATTATTTTTTTCCTCTCATAAATAGACGATTTCTAAGCTTTTAAACCTTTGTTTTTTTTCAATCAAAGAAAAATCATATATATTACTGATTAAGCATCATACATATGTCATCCGTTTGAATGAAACTAAAAAAACTACTTTGTTTGTTAGTTGAGACATTAGTATTAATAGACTTAGTAGCTAAACTATTAAGAGAGTTAAGGAGTTTTGGGGACTTATAATTACAAAATGTGGCATTAACCTACAAAATCAGGTACTTGGTGAATATGCCAGTGCAATTTGGGTGAGGCATAGATGAGAGGAGTTGCCTTCACATCATTCACCCACACTTCTTTAATGCGATTTGTGTTTGTGTTTGTGTACTATATGCCTTTCTTCATTGATCTCATTAAAGCTTCTAGCAAGCTGTTTCTTTCCAGCTATCTGCCTTGGCAAAAACAAATTTGTTAATGCTCCATAAGTCCACTCTCCATCCTACTATCTTTAGAGCTTTAGTTATATACCCATGCACATAATAATATAAGAGAGTAAGTATTTGGGTTTTTGTATACTCATGTTGTGGGTTGTGCAATATAGTATTTGGGTTTTTGTCCATGAAGGGTGTTATGTTCAAGCCATTTGTTAATATTTGTTATTATCTTCTGAGGTTGGGCTTAAGTATTTTCATTATTACATTATTTCTCTCTTCCCATATAAAATAATAGGTAGTCACAAAGGAAGAAAATAACCACTAATTTTTATGCTTGTCTAGTTGGAAATCAACTAGGAACTCATTGCACAAGTGCAAAAGAGATCTTTGTGCTAGGTGTTCAGTTTGCAATTCAAGAAGTCATGTCGCCTAAATTATCTTGGTCCATTCCCATGAGATGAAGACATGCCAAAGAGCCTCTATCTTATCTTTGAACAGTTCACAGAGATTGTGCATTTATGTCAAATTAGGATATGTCTCAAATTTGGGCTCAAAATGTCCAAAAATACCTCTGAAATTGGGGATGAAACTTATTGAACTCGAGGGCAAAATATCGCCAAGATTTCGACGATATTTTGCCATATCGCTTGATTCACTAGGTGACGAACCCAACAAACCAGGCAAAATATCGTTCCTTGATTGAAGGTACTTCTCACTTACATTCCTGGCATCAAAGAACAAGGATCATATCAGAAAAAGGTTTGCCAAGACCAAAATCCACTTTTGCATTTGATTTTGGGATTGAACAAACTCGAGTTGGGGAACTATATGGCCTCTTTGCTTCTAAACTTAAAAAGGAGTCTAACTAGGTCTAACATCAATGCCCTATATGTCAAGTAACACCCAATGATAGGATGTATAATTGGATATTAATGATTGAATCAACCATGACACCTAACAACTTACGGTGCTGGGTCCTACACTCAAAATTCCACATGCTTGGCTGTCCCAGAGTCCATACATGCATCATTAAATGTGCTGGATTTTGTTTTGTAAAACAGCAAACCTTGAACCGAAAGAACAAAATAAATGGTTTAACTTTAACGGCAAACCTCTCTACAGCTAGGTTTCAGTTAACTAGGCCCTTTGCAATAATATGAGGTTTTTGAAAGGTCCAGATTTTTCTATATATAAACCTTTTGTATTTGTTTATGTCAAAGACTTAAAAGACCATATAGTACAACAGGACACAACTACTCATAAATGGATAAAGGTGAAAAAAGTATATAACTTTTGACTTTTCAAGTAAATTTGATTGAATTTCCCGCCGAAAGAAGAGGGCGCCGATGGTATTTAAACTTTGGTACGCGAAGGAGCAAATCAGAACCTTGTCAAATTTGAATTTTCAAATTTAATAATATAATTTAATTAAGGGGTTATACACTTTTACCGGAAAAAAAACGAACTAGAGAAGAAATTACTTTCTCTTTTGAAAGTTGGGTTGCCGTTTTGGACTTTGAATGAGAGAATGGGAAAAGGCATTCGATATAAGGGAATGTTTTGATATAAAGGTCGTATCATCACGATCGTCAATGGTGCCGTAATTGTTTTGTTTTGTTTTATTTTATTTTATTTTATTTTATGGGTAAAATTATATTTTATTTTATGAATATAAAAATGGGGAGCGTGCACATGCGCACTCGTTTACACGTGAATTGTACTTGAGAGGGTTGTTCTCAATTCTCGCAATTGCTACCGTTATAGGCTGTCAAAAGCTGGCCCGGACCGGTCAACTTAATCCAAACTGACCGGTTGGAGTCCAGCGATTGACCGTGTTAAAAATTTCTCTTTCCAATTTGGTTGGAAAGAAACTAAAAATGGATAGTTGTCGATATCCAGAATTTTCTTATAGAAAAATTTATGTATCGAACCTGATTCAGATAATTTCTTATCAAATCGGATAATATCTAAATATAATAAAATATTTAATATTTTTTTTCTTCTGAAAAGGGATGATAATCAAATTTAGAAATAAGTAATCGGTAACCGAATAATTAGTTGAAATTATCCGGTTAGAATAAATTATTAAACATTTTTTTTGTTAAAAAGGGCTAATAATAGGATTCAACAACCAATAAGCGATAATCGAAAATAACAAATAAAAAAAATGACAATTACCAATCAATAATCAAATAGTTTATCGGATATCCAATAAAATTCTTGATTGGAATTCGGACGCATTCTCTAAATTTTCACCGGATTAGGATTCAGATTCCAATACGGATAGCGGTTTTGCTAATTGGATTCGGATACTAGAGTATTCGAGCCGCATCCGATCCGTTTATAAGTCTAGTTGTAAAGGCATAGAATCTGGATCGAATACTAACGTTATCATATTCGTTTATCATTATATTTTGATAAATTTTGATAATATCTTATGGGTTTTGGTTGGATTCAGTCGAGTCTGAATGACATGTATGGTTGTTTTTTATTATATAGATTCTTCTAAATGGGTATCAGCACAAATTGCTTACAAGTGTTCGACTACTCTTTTGCATTTTATTACTTTACTAGTAAAGTATCATGTATAACACATGTGAGTATTTTTTTTTTGGCTTTTTTAAATAATTATAGATGTGTTGATCACTTCACATTATCTACAAGTCAGCTGATGGAGCTTATAGGGTCTACCCACCGAGGCGAAGCTGCTAAGAGGTCAAGGGGGGGCCATGGCCTCCCTCAATTTTTGAAAGTTTTCATATTCCTTTATTTTCCCCTTAATTTTCTATTTCTATTTTTGAAATATAATTTTGATCCAAAATCTGTTTGTCAGTGCAAGAGATCAACCTGCAAAACAATGTCCTCAATCGGTTTGTTGAAGAATGTCTCCGATAGTCAAGTTAGTGAGTGCACACAACTTTTGAGGAAAAACAATAATTGTCGAGCTCTCAATGCTAGGGGAAATACTTCAAATGTATGTCCTTGTAATGGCAAAAATGTGGGTTTAGATAGTGGTCGGTGTTACTAAGTTGTTTGATTAGCCTTTATATATATATATATATATATATATATATATATATATATATATATATATATATATATTATTTATTATGCTAAACAAATATTCAATTAATTAGGGTAGCAAATACCTAGTTTAGTAATGTATACTACAACAAAAGTCTGCTGATATTCTACTGAGAGTGCAAAATGATTAAATCATTGCTGGAGTGTTGGTTGTCTTGGGACTTTGAGGTTAATGTCTTTAATATTACATATTATATCTACCAAAATGGAGACATATGTTATTAGTCATTTGTTGTGACTCTGTGATGAAAGCAGATCTAGCACCTCCTGGTTGTTGCACCATACTTCCTTTAGTAATATGTTCCTTTTTTGTGCTTGGTCTATTCCATGTTTCATCCCGACGACCATGGCTTCAATTATGCTTCATTTCCCTAGTCCTCCAGTACTAACGTACATGAGCTTTCCTTTCCAAAAAAGTCCAATACTCCATCCTGCACTATTTATTGGATTGTGTGCCCCTGCACAAATCAGAAAAGACAAAAGACTCAAGTTAAAAATGTTTTTACGACAGCAGGTAATTGGTTTATCAGTTGTTACAAGAGTCAAGTTGTGTGATGTTTCCACAACTTCGGTTATAAAAAGCTTTAAATCATGGATCCAATTTGAAGTGTTGTGCAACACTTTGTTGGGATTAGGATTGATTTTGTTAAAAACTTTGTTCTTTCTTTCTAGATGAACTAAGAGATTATTATAAAGACCAACACCATCCATTTTTGAGTTCCTCTATCAATGCCAGGGTTTACCAAAAAAAAAAAAAATCAATGCCAGGGTCTAAAATGAAAGAGTAGCACAGATCCATAAAAGATGAATGTATCCATCTTTCTGTTCTTAAGCCTAAGGGGCCAACTGCCTAGACTTGTTTTGACCAATCACACGAAATAAAGACAATGCCACAAAGTTTCCACACTTTTTCCACACAATTTGTAAGTTGGGTCCATTGGCATCCATTTAGCTAGGATTTCTTTAGCTGATAACCTTGCATTTAAAATACGCTAGAAAAACATCTTTAATTTAGGGTGTAAGTGTAATTTCTAAAAAAAATCCACCATCTTTTGAGGTTAGTAGATGTTGATGTTTCTCTTGTTTTTGATAGAGTTCTCCTTGCCAATTTGGCAGAGAAATCTCCATTACTAGAAATAAGAGACATCCAGACATTTGACTCATTAGACAAAATTATATTGGAAATGCCATAAAAGGGAGAGGTTTGAGGAATAGGTGACTCCCTGCTTCGAAGGTTGAGATTGCTTGCAACTTGTGCAACTGTTGAGTTCCTTTACCAAAGCTCTGTATCCGGTGGTGAGTAGGATCGATTTGCTGGATCTCTTATCCAAGGGTCAAACCAAAAAGATGTGTTTCTCACATTTCCTATCTTCCTCCAGACCATTTTTTCAAGAGGGGATAAAATTCCACAAACACTGTTCCATATCCACTATCCCTTCCCTTTCATTACTTTGGGATCAAAGGGTGTAGAATTTGGAAAGTATTTCGCCTTTAGGGTCTGTACTCACAATGCATCAGGGTTTTTGAGCATTCTCCATCCTTGCTTAAGAAACAGAGCCTTATTAACTTCTTCCATTTTCTTGAAACCCAAGCTTCCATTTTCTTTTAGTTGACAGCATCGATCCCAAGAGATAAGTGTTAGCTGCCTTTCCTTTGTTGGATCTCCCAACCAGGGGCGGACCTGCATTGGGCCCCCGGATTTTTAAAAATTTGTTATAAATTCCTTAATTTTCTGATTTTTATGCTAATTCCTTTATTTTTCTTCAGCTTTTTCTCTTTCTAAATGTGAAATGTCACTATTTGCCCCCCCCCCCAATATTGAGAACCATTTTTAAAGGTAATATAATGGATATAAATGTCATTCCAAATTAAAAACTAGTTCCTCAATCCCTATTTATTCTCCCTTTTCTTCTCTCTCATGTTTTCTTCCTATTTATTCTCTTATCTTTTTATAAACTTGGGTTAAGGAAAATTTTTGAAAAAAAATCTTATTAGGTATTCAAAATTTCATTCCTAATTAAAAATTAACTCCTCAATCTGTATTTATTCTCTCCTCTCTCATATTCTCTTTCTATTTATTCTATTCCCTTTCTATAAGTATGGGTTAAGGAGAAATTGGAAAAAAATCTTCTCCACAATTAGGTATTCTTTCTCTTTCTCAATTTATTTATCGTTTCTATTTTTTTATTTTTTTATTTGATTTTATACTATTTGTTTCTTTATTTATTCTACAATTTTTGTTATTTGATTTTACTGTGAATAAAATGTCTATTTCTCAATTTTTGTTAGTAAGGTAAAACTACCATTGGTTTGCATCTACTAACAAAGAAAATTTTGGTTTGCGTATGACTTTCTAGGGTTGAATTCATGTTTTTTTTTTGTTGCTATAATTTATCTATATTTGTCAAAAAAAGTTATTATCAATAATGGACCCTACAAAATAAGCATTAGTGTTTTCCAACGGGAAGGTTATCTGGACTTTTATTTTTCGGCCTCCCCCACTTTTGAATCTTGGGTCCGCCCCTGCTCCCATCCAAAATTTTTGGCATATAATCTATTTTTGTGCACAGGGTATTTGGGAATTGAAGCACTGCATATGATATAAAGATTGTGCTTGAAGGACAAATTGTAGCAGCATCCCTCTTCCAGCAAAAGAAAGGCTTGCTGCTTTCCACATCATCATTTTTTTCTTTATTTTGTTGGCTACAAACTGAAGATTTTTCATTTTTGATTGACCATGTATCAATTGCGAACCTAAGTAAATTGAGTCTTTTCTCATTTCATTAATGCCCAAAGTTGCTAAGATCACATTCTTATCATTAGCAGGAACGTTTCCGCTAAAAAAGGCCCAGTTTTCTCAAAATTAATTTCTTGGCTCATTATATCAGAGAAAAGTTCCAACACAACTTTGAGGGCCAAAACATCTTCTTTTTCCGCCCTACGGTCATCCGCAAAGAACAGATGAGAAATCTCAAGGGCTCTTCTTGCCATTTTAATGCCTTTAAAAAGATTGAGAGCTTTGTATTCATTCAACAGTCGAGAGAAGACTTCCATGACGAACAGAAAGAGGTATGGGCTCAGTGGGCATCTTTGACACAAGCCTCAGGTTCCATAGAACAAAAAATACAGGTTTCCATTCTGTTTAATGGAGAAAGAAGCATTAGAGATTAGAGACTCAACTAACGAACACCATTTTGGATCAAACCCCAAGAAATCAAAGATTTTTATTAAAACATTTCACTCTACTCTATCATAGGCTGTAGACATGTCTAATTTGAGGGCCACATACCCCATTTTCCCTCTCGTTTTATTTATAAAGTGAAAAATGTCTTGGGCTAACATAATGTTATTTGAAATTTGTCTATTTTCCACAAAAGCTCATTGACAAGGGAAAATGAGATCCTTTAGGAAGGGTTTTAGTCTTCGAGCGAGCAGCTTTGCCACAATTTTATAGCAAACATTGCAGAGACTAATAGGTCTAAAGTCGGTGACTGACATGGCATGTTCCTTTTTGGAAATAAAACAAAGAAGAATGTGATTAACACCCAATGGGAGTGTAGCATGATTGAAGAAGGATAACCCAAAATCACAGAGTTCAGAGCGAATTAAATCCAAATGTTTCTAAAAAAAAAAAACATTAAAGCCATCCATGCCGGGGGTTTTGAAGGGGTCCATGGAAAAAATGGTTATTTTATTTTATTTTTATTTTTATTTTTTTTAATTTTTTTTATTTCCTCCATAGAAGGAGGCCCGAAATCCCTTCGAGGCAGATTCAATTTGACATATTTGGAAATAAACATTCTATGAACGAAGGGTCCAAGGGCTTTGAAGAAGTGAACAATTTTTGCATATAACAAGAGAAAGCCTTATCAATTTCGAAGTGGGTAGTTACCGTTCTGCCATTGTGTAAATATTTTCAATCTTCCTTTTATGATGCTGAACTTTAGAAGAAAGATGGTAGTACCTGATAAAGGTTGGTTCTCCAGTACCTCAATTTCCATAGAGATATTGTGAAAAATGTTGTCAATGTTTTCAAACACATTTTTATTCCAATGCATTAGAAATCTAGACAGATTGGCAAGTTTACCATTTAGAAATAAATTACCTTCACTTACCTATGCTTTTTCGATTACATTTGCAAAGAGAGGGTGACAATACCACGCAATTTAGTAATGAAATAATTTTGGTCATTGGCGTTTGGTATTGGCAAAGCAGATAAAGATGGGATTATGGTCCGACCCAGTTGCCGGCAATTTTTTGAGAATGGCGTTCAAAAAGGAAGTAATAATTTCAATCTTTTTTCTTTTGGAAACATGAGCTTACATGTATTAAGGGGATATTACGTATGCCGTTCGCATTGGTCAAACCTACAACCTCTCCACAGATAAGTATAGACCCACCAACCCAACATTTACAATAATAATAATAATTTCAATCTTAAGTTTTATTAGTTGGATATTTAGAATTTTAGTCATTGCTGTTATCAAATCAATCATTGAATTTTTTTTTTCTACTTATTTTATGAAAATTGATTGTTTTCTCCATTTTTTCTTTAATGAGATTCTCCATATTTAGTTAATAGACTTCAAGCCTATCTTTTTTTTCCTACAATTTTCCCCCTACCTTCTTTCTTTAATGATTTTTTTAAAATTTTAAATAGTAACAAATAAAATTGTACAATTTTAGCCCATAAGATTTATTTTAATATACTTTTAATAATTTTTCTATAATTGTGTTATCTATATTTTAGTCTTCCCATTAATTTATCTATAACTTATCATGTCTGAATATGATAAAATAATTAAGATGTGGGACCTATAGTGGGTCTTACATGGGCTCACACAGTTTGTATAGTGAAAAGATATTAGTGCTTGTCTGATGGGAAGTGATCTAGACTCATTATTTGGCCCTCAAATGTTTAATCTTGGTTTTGCCCTGTCAACCCATCCCGCGTCTTTTTTGGGTAAATGCACAACTTCATTTTATTGGTAGTTGTCTTTTCCTAAAAAAATTTTATAAGAATTATTTTAATATAATTAGTTCTAATGAAAATTGAGTCAATTAAGCATGAAAATCAAGAAGCTTGAATTTGGGTTTTACTAGAAAATATTTATTACAAATAATGAGGATTTTTTTCTTGTAAATAAATGATTGGATTTATTGGTAGTGTCATACTGTGTTTTTTCTTTTTTGTTTTTGGTATTTTTTTTTTCTTTCTTATGTGGGTTGTCTTTTATAGATTTAATTCCGATGGAAATTAGACCTTTGAAATCTATACAAAAAATATCAATAAGCACATAGTTTGGGTTTTAGTGGAAAGGATTAATTGTAGTTATAGTATGATTTGTGAGAGCTAAGACTTGAAATTTAAGAGTAGTTTTCTTTTTTTCTTCCCTAATCCCCGAGTTTCTTATATATTTTTGCTATTACTTTTTCTTTGTATATATTTTAACATAGAAACTAGAAAAATATTCTCATATCTTAAATTAAAATTTTGAGATAATTATTGTTGCCCATTCACATGTGAAATACCACTATTTGCCCCCGCCACCCACAAAATTAAGAATAAAAATTTAAGATAAAGATGATGGGTATAGATGTCATTCTTAATCATTATCTGATGGTTACCATTAAACCCTTAGTTTTAGTTTTAAGGAATAAAAAGTTAAATTCTAATTAAAAAATAACTCATGATCCATGAATTACTCCTTATTTATTCTCTGATATTTTCATTCCTATTTATTTTCTCCTGAATCTTCTCTTTTATTCCATATTTTTTCTGCTTTTTCTATCTCACATGTCTCACAAAACATTTGAGTAGTTAGTGGACATTGGAGTTTTCCTAAATCTTCTCTACAATTATCAGATATTCACTATTTCTTTATCAAATTATTCATCTCTCTCAGAATTTTTCTAGTATTCTTTTCAATAAACATGATTGAATTTATTTAGTTGTTCTTTTTTCCTCCTAAAATTTCAATTCCTTCAGTAATAATTTAAATCTCGTTAGAATTCAGCCATTGACTTTATCAAATCTAATCATAATCATTGATTTTTTTTTTAATCCCTAAACTTTCTCTTAAAATTTTAATTTCTATTAACAAAATTTTAAATCTCGTTTAGAATTTCAGCCATCAATTTTATCAGATCTGATAACCTATTAATAGCAATTTAAATTTTATTACTTTGATGTTTAGAATTTCAGCGATTAATATTATTAGATATAATCATAGACTGTTTTCCCCATATTTAGTTAATAGACTTCAAATCTATCCAAACTCCCATGGGCAGAGGCAGGTCTTGGGTTCGCACCCATCCGGAGGCACCTATATTAGTAATATCCCCCCTCCCCCAATATAAACTCAGCCGCTACCCAAAAAAAAAAGACTTCAAATCCATCTTTTTTCCTCAAATTTTTCTTTCATTTTTTTGTAGTTTTTCTTCCACAATTTTAGCCCTATGCTTTATTAGTTTATTTCACTATATTTTTTATAATTTACTTATAATTGCATTATTTATATTTTAGTCCTTTTATTAATTTACCTAAAATTTTAATATGGACCCCATGTCTAAATATTATAAACAATTCAGAGGTGGGTCTCATATTGACCCACATATATGTATGGTGAAAAAATATTAGTGTTTGTCTGATGGAGAGGTGATCCAGATTCATTATTCACACACTCCCAATATTCAATCGGGACTGTGCCCTTGATTGTTGCCCCTCACTTCAAACGGCATAAGAAACTATTATGCTTGGATGCTTAATATTTATTTTGCCCTTCTATAATTAAGAAGACAAAAGACAATACCATATGAAATACCAATTCCATCCTTGTATTCTTTCATTTTAAATTCCAAAAAATCGAATCCTAATGGGATAAAACTAGGTTTATCCAAAAAATAAAAAAAAGGAAAGAGATAGAATACTTTTTTATGAAGAAAGAGATTTAAAAAAATGCTTTTTAAAATTAAAAAAATTATTAGGTTTAAAGTTAATTTTTTCTTAATTATTAGGGATAATAATGTAATTTAATATAAAGTGTAGATAAATAATATAAAATTTCAGAGTCATTTTAGAATGTTTAAATAAAAGAAAAAAAAAATCATATCATCACTTAACTAATAGAGTTTAATTGCAGGGACCATCCATAGTAACAAGTAAAGTTTAAAGTTGGATTAATAATTTCAAAAAGTATAGGAGATAAAGTAATAATTAAGCTATAGCACTGGAGCCAAGTAATTATCTCTAAAAATTTATAAAATATGAAAGCAAATCCAACAAAGTAACTTAATCAAAAAATTTAATTGGTAAGTCAATAATAGGTCAGAAAAGGATATTATTATATCCACATCCTATTAGTAATTGGATTGGATTTAAATACCCCTAAAGAGATACAAATGCAAATTTGAAAATGAATTTCGATTATCCATTTATAGCCATACTCGCAAAATGCTTGGATTGAGTCATGAAACATCCCTTAGCCTGGATGATTCTGTCTATTGCATGTACAACAGTTTGGTCAATTTCCGCTCCTTGGTTCGGACCGAAGTGTTTCATGCATCTATCTGTTGTATTTTTCTTTTTCTTTTTTTGGTGTATTTGTACTTTTCTTTGTTCTTGAATGAAGTGTTATTTACCCAAAAAAAAAAAGTCACGAAACATCCAAACTAGTACTGCAACGAGTTTATGTTGAGTTGATCTTTTCAATATATTGACTCTAAATTTTAGACCAACATAATTTAGACCAGCATAACCCAGCCTTGACCCACCCTTAGAGTCAAAATTCAAGATTAGACATTTGTCATGTTTCGGTTGAACCAAAGTTTTGTATCCCTAAGGTGAACATATATATTGGGTCAAGGTACGTTGGAACTAATAAGGCCATGTTATCATTAACTGAAGACTTAACAGCATTAATTTTAATTCCCTTAATATTTCACTAGTGTAGACCTAATATCAATCATTTGAATCCGAAAGGATTGATCACCTACCAATAGCTCATAAATAAAAGTTGAAGAAATTTAATGGTCGACTTTTCTCCTTCATATTCAAGCTACAATTCCCTTTCTCTTGGTCAACTTGCTTTATGGAAATTAACTTGTTTTTCTCTTTTCATAGATTTTATTTTTATTTTTGAAAATTTTATTCCACGTTTAAGAGTAATGGAGATCTTCTCCACTTAATTTGTCCCTCGGATCATTTTTTGACATCCGTAAGTGCAAGTTTTATACTATTCTGTTTAACAGAAACAGACAACAGATCTTATGATTATAGATCCCACTATCTCATGTAAGTGTGAAAAATGGTAATTTTCATTTAAACCCCTGAGATTTGGTTTATGTTATTTTTAATTAAAAAAGTAGAGATTTTGCATCTGCCTTCCTTGTACTCTAAAAAAAAAAATCAATTTGAGGATAAATTATGACTTCTATGACTAATTTGCCTTTATTATTATTTTTGTTAATTTAATTTTCTTACATACACACCTACTGCCATGAAACTCGTGACTCACCTTTTAGTCAAAAAATTATAGAAAAATCTCGAATTCAAATAAATTTAAAAATATGATCAAAATATCCTTATATATTAAAATGACTTAAGCACCCCTTAGCTTAAACCCTATTTGCAAAGTAGAATCTTAGCTAAGATAGATGAAGAGATTTTCCCTTCACCCATCTTCTTCATCTCCCATTTGCTCAATTCAACCAAGGAGCAAACGCATTCCATTTAAGGTTAATCTTTGCAAATATGGTTTAAGCCAAGGGTTACTTGAGTCATTTTAACATATAAAAGTACTTTAATCACATTTTTAAATTTATTTGAATCTCATAAGACTTTTCTTTATAATTTTTGGACTAAAAAGAGAGTCAAGAATTTTATTGCAGGTGGGAGTGCGTATGTAAAAAATTTAAATTAAAAAAAAAAAAGACAAATTGATCATAAAAGTGATAAATTATCTTTAAATTGATTTTTTTCTATACACAGTAAAAGCATATGCGAAGTTTTAATTTTTTTTAACTAAAAATGACATAGACCAAATCTCATATGGTACTGAGGATAAAGATTACCCTGAAAAAATGATTGGATGGAGACACTCATGACTCGATTGAGAGAGAGAGTCAAGGTGGAGCTTTGACAGTGAATGAATGAGTTATATGTTGTCACGGGGTGTTAAAGTTCACTTGATGGATACTCCAACTCCAAGTCAAAAGCTTCCATGTAACTCCTCAGTTAGTTGTTATGATTGATGATGATCGCTGCATTCACCTTGACGCCATCATTATTTCCATTAAAGTGGACAACATTGCAATTAATGATATGTTTAGGGAGCATGCAATTAATGATGATGTGTTTATGGTGCTTTACCTATTACCTACCAGGCTGGTTGGTAATGGCACAGTTGTTATAAGCAAGGTTTAAAGTATCCCACTATACCATACGATACTAGCCAATACGTATTCATATTTGACCCAACCGATACGATATCTCTTCTATTGAATTACATTAAGATACATTAGACAGAGCGATACAATACTCGATACAGGACTATACATCTCTTAAAATCACTTGACCGATATGATACTCGATACCGTTACTTTAAACCTTGGTTATAAGCCTTCAAGTCCTCAAGGATCAACCTCAACTCAAGGCTTCTTTTCCATACTTTCCCCCTTCTCCCTTTCCCTTTCCCTTTCTCTAGGAACTTAATTTCACGGTTAGCATCCATGGGGTCTCATCAGCCTTCTTCAATAGGGTCAACTCATAAGGCCCAGAAATGTAAACAGAGCACACTTTATCTAGCCTTGGCCCAATAAAACATCATGGGCCGTGTGGGTTTGGTGTTAAAAAAATGTTATTAGGGAATAGGGATGAGACAACTATTATTTCCATAACTCCTCCCAATGTGTCAAGTTTTCCTTTTTTATGTAAAATATGGATTTATTTGAATTTAAAGTCAAGCTTAAGTTTAACTCTTCCCAATGTGTCAATTTTTCCTTTTTTTTTTTGGGTAAAATATGAATATATTTGAATTTTAAGTGATGCTCAAGTTTACGACCTAAATTGTCAAACAATAAACACCGTAACAAAAACTAGCGCCATCTGAAGCCAGACAGTTGGCAACTCCATTGCCTTCTCTTTTTAGTTCGAGTGAAAGCTACCGAACAGTAAATCAGGAGATCAATAAAGACAGTACATCATTCTTCATAACTTGCCTTATTGATATTGTGATCATATTTCAAACTAGCTCATCAATGTTGATTTTCAACCATCCTTCAGTTGGAGGATTCCATGTAATGATATCAACTTCCAAGTTTGTTGAATTCTTGATTTCCAAAGGACCCACCCATATATTCTTTCATAAGCCTCAGGAATTCCTGACTAAATTTACCTTATACCATTACCATATGGAATCGATATATAATATCAGTAAATTTACCTTATGCCAATATTGTATTGAATACCAAATAATATTAATATACCATATGATTATTGTAACATATTTATTCTATATGAAACGACTACCATATTTGATACGGTTTGGTATCGTATAGTTCATTTGTTTCATTTTGTTCATATCAGTACTATATGTATTATATTTATTTTATATGATATGACCAAACATATGGTAATGATTCTAACACTTATTTTGCCCCATCTGCCCATTTTGACATAGAAGTCACCAAATTCTTGTATGACAAACCAGTTTAAAATTAGTATGCTAGTTTAGCAAAAGTATATTGAACTGGGTGTTTACCACACAAATTGGTTGTGCCCAAGAAGCTCTAATTATAAGCTCCAAATTGGAGCTTCTTGGGCACATAAGCAAATCTCAAAGAAATGCGGGGCACGCTCGTTGGGTAAACAGAATTGAGGGGCATCGATGTTATTTACATACATAAAAGAAAACATAAGCTAATGGCCATTTCTCACACTCACAACGGTCAAAAGAAGTTGAAGGAAAGCCACCTAGTTGATCGTGCTCTAGCCATCGAGTTTTGAGAAGATCCGCAACTCAAACAAAAGCCACTAGGTTTTGCAAAAAACCCTAATTGATCGTGCTTTAGCCATGGAGTTATGAGAAAATCTGCAACTTGAACGAAAGCCACTATTCTTCTCAAAGCACTAATCAAACGAAACTGCAAATCGAACGAAAATACAACTCTGCAACTTGAACAAAATCCAATGTTCTCTCAACTCCTCTCTCTCAATCTCGCGGCACCATTAGCCATTTGTGTCTGAAAATTGAAGGAAACCTCTCGCAAACCAGTTGGATCACTCAAATCCTCTCTCAATCTCATGATCTTTCTTAGTTGTGTTTCCTCTGTGTAAACGTTTTCTAAACTTGTGATTATGTGTACTTTTCTCTGTTAATTCTCAACAACAACAATCTCTCTGATTTCCTCTCACTGTTTATTCTCGTTTCTTCTACTTTTCGTATGCTTCAGTTATCTAATCTTCTGAAGGTTTCTTCTATAGATTTATTTCCATAATTTGTTATGGTTATAGTTATTTATTTGAAATAGAATTGATTTTTTAAATGACATTTCACTTTTCCTATCTTGTGCATTTATAATTTCAGTTTATTGGAATGATTGATTTCATGTCAAACCATTCGTTGGTATTGTAATTTGAATTTCCAGTTTGCCCCTCCAAATCAGGATGTCAACATCCAGTGTGAATGATGTGACAAGTTCTTACTTAAAGTTCAGTAACACAAATTGCAACTGTGGGAACCTAGCAGCAGTCAGAATTTCATCGTCAACTCGATATACTAATAGGTTGTATCATGGATATGTGCACCATTTCCAAGGGGATACAATTTTTTTTCAGTGGTGTGAACCAATAGGAGAAGTGACGACACACACTCCTTCACATGGGATGGAAGACAAGAGGACCCACTAGTTAAAGAACTGTTGAAATAAATGAATAATAATAATAAATAATAAATGTATAGAAAACATGGTAAAAGATATAGTGTTACTTAAACATATAGTGATATGAGTATTTGTATTATGTGGTGTACTTCTATTCCTGTTGGGTTCATCTGCTTAGTTATATTGTAATAGATTGCTAACTGATATGATGTTTTCATTAATTATTTAATTAGATGTCTTTATTATTTGTCAACACTTTTAGTATTTTTTTTAATTATTATATTGTTAATAATTTGTATGGTTGAATGATCATTAGAAGTAGTAGTTTCTAGAAAATGTTATCATCATATACTCAAACTGTCAGTTGGAACCAAGAGAATACCAAACTTTTTATAAAAATAATGGTTGAAGATGTTAAGGCTTTAAACAGAATAACGTTCACATTCAATAAAGTAGTGTAAAAAATATTTGAGGGAAACTTAGAAGCAGGTCAAAGTTAAATTTGGAAATGAAGCAGCTGACAAACAAGTTTTAACAAGATAAGGCAACAATATGCTAGGTTCAAAAAATTACTGGAAATTAAGGGATTTGGGTGGAACCCTATCAATAAAACTGCTACTATTGACGATGAGTCGTTATGTGAAATTCATATCAAGGTAATTTCAGTTATGTTTTAATTTTTTTTCATTTATTTATTTTTTAGTGGTATTAGTGCTTTATTTGGAACAATATAATATGGATAATAGACATATGTGCTCATTTGTGCAATATTTATGACAGGTTAATCCAGGTTGGGCTAAGTTTAAAATGCATGACATTGCTGAGTGGAAAGATTTGTATAAAATTTTTAGAGGTACATATGCTTTAGGTAAAGAAGCGATAACTTTTGATATTGCATTGCAGCCTACAATGGACTTGAGTAGGGACATTGACGAGTCTATGGGTGATGGTAGCTCATATGAAGATGACATTAACATTATTTTTTATGTCAATCCTGAGATGTCACCTGCTCCTTAGCTTCATACACCCAGTGGACTTGTCCCTCCTACTAAAATGCATGATAAGACTCCAAATGCAAAGAGAAGGAAGAGAAATAACACATGCCCAAAATTCAGCAATCAGTCTTTCTCATAAATGTGCTTGGTAAAGTGGAACAAGTATTTAAAGAATACTACTCATTCAAGTGATAGTAATGACTTCAACATTGCTAAGTGCATAAATGTTCTTGTGACAATGAATTTGGATACCTCCCCCCCCCCCCCCCAATGTTAGGCAAGGCAATTTTATGTGTCAAGTAGGACCCAACATGACCCAACATTCATTCAGAGAAGTGTTGATATCTACCCCCTCAAAAAAAAAAAAAAAAAGGAGATTGCTCTCAATTCAATGCTTGCGTTTACCCAACCACCCTAGTGACCCTACTCAAGCTTGAACAATTTATTGATGATATTTTTATATATTTTATGATTTTTCAGATGGATTTTACTTTATCTGTGGATGATATTAAACAGTTGGTGTAAGATTATGTTTAGATTTTTTATATTTTTTTAAATTTATTATGGATGGTATGGATTATATGTGCTTTTAGAATGGTATGGACTATGAAACTTTGGCTATACATAGTACAGATTATGTGTACTTTTTAATAAGGTATGGACTATGAAAATTTGGCTATGCATTGTATGCATTATGTGTGCTTTTTAATAGGTTATTATGGACTATGAACATTTGGATATGCATCGAATGTATTATGTCTGTTTTTTTAATAGGGTATGGATTATAAAATTTTTGTATACCAATCCTTCCATTTCATCAATATCCTAATTTGGCTTTGGCTTGATTAGGTTTCTCTATTAAATCATTTCCATACAAACATTTCCATGTATTATATTTACATACAAACATTTCCATGTATTGTATTTCTATATTTTATATCTTTCTTTTATTGTTCATAGTTACCTAACAGCATGGGATGTATGCTGCCTATATATTTGAGGTTCTCTCATATGAAATCATTCAACTATTTTTCCCATTGAGATTGTTTCTTAATATGGTATCAGCCTAACATACGATTCTACATCTTCATCAGCCACGTCTTCTTCTTCCTCATCTTCCATGTCTTCTTCAATGGCTAACAATATTACGTCTTCAATGGATTCCTCTCATACGGTTCACTCTTTTGCTGCAACTGTGATCCCTTCAGCTGTTGCACCATCTTTCACCATAGATCAGTACCATAAACTTCTCTCTCTGTTGGAATCTGGTAACATTCCACCATTGGCAAATGCAGTAGGTAAAGTATCTTCTCTATGGGTTATTGATTCGGGTGCCAGTCTTCATATGGTTTCCGACTTATCTTTATTTCATTCGGATAGTCTTGTTCCCCACACCCAATCTATTCGTCTTCCAAATGGTGGTTTTGCTCCTGTTACACATATTGGAAATTGCAGCCCCATACCCACTTTACCTCTCACGAACGTATTACATGTTCCTTCTTTTGGTTTTAATTTATTATCTGTTACCCAACTTACCCAACAACTTGATTGTTTCATAACTTTCTATCCTGATCATTGTGTGATACAGGACCTACGCACGAAGGAGAGGATTGGGCTAAGCAAGGCGTACAATGGACTTTATTATTTGGAGTTGGATTCTCCAGTCGCTGCTGTTGTTTTACCCGCCAAAGACCTTTGGCATTCTCGTTTAGGCCATCCATCTTTAAAGGTTTCTAGTTATATTTCACATTTGGATCCTAATATTTATTTTCCTAAAGATTGTGTTTGCTCCATTTGTCCTTTAGCTAAGCAAACTCGACTTCCTTTTCCATCTAGTACAATTTCTACCACCTCTTGCTTTGAATTGATACATTGTGACATATGGGAACCTTATTTCGTTCCCTCAATTTGTGGTGCAAAATATTTTTTAACTATTGTGGAAGATTTTTCACGATGCACCTGGGTGTTTTTGTTAAATCATAAATCTGATGCTTGGTCCCGATTAAGGGAATTTTTTGCTATGATCAAAACCCAATTTGGATACCAAATTAAACAACTCCGAACTGATAATGGTCGTGAGTTTTTTAATCACCATTCAAATGCCTTTTTTTATAACCCATGGTATTATTCATCAACATTGTTGCATTGATACACCCCAACAAAATGGGGTTGTTGAACGCAAACATCGCCATCTTCTTAATGTGGCCCATGCTCTCTCTTTTCAAGCAAGTCTACCTCATAAGTTTTGGGGTCCTTGTGTTTTGACAGCCGCTTACCTAATTAACCATTTACCCACCCTGCTGTTATATGGTAAGTCACCACTTCAAGTTTTATTTGGTAAGATCCCTTCATATTCTCATCTTCGAACTTTTGGGTGCCTTTGTTATGGTCATAACCATTCATCCATTCGTCATAAATTTGATCCCCGAGCATTTCCAGGTGTTTTTATTGGGTATCCATATGCACAAAAAGGGTATATGATTTATGATTTACAAACACATAAGGTTTACATTAGTCGTGACGTCACATTTGTTGAAGATTCTTTTCCTTTTTCAAAATTGTCATCCCCATTATTGCCTGTTTTACCCATTGCAGTTTCAGATATTGATAGTTTACCCATCTTGTTAAACCCACCCTTATCAACTACACCCTCTCCCCAACCGGTTGAAGAACCTCCTTCACCCACCCTCCCATCCACTACCATCTCTCGGCCATCTCGGGTTCATCGACCGCCACCCCATCTTCAAGACTATCATTGTTACGCCATGGATGCCCAAGCTCCTCCTTCATGCACAGGTACTCTCACTCCTGAAAGTTGTTTTTTATCCTATCATAGATTATCCTCACCCCATTTTAGGTATCTCAAGGCCCTCAATGCTATAATTGAACCTACAAGCTTTGCTAAGGTTATTATTTCACCTGATTGGAAGGAGGCCATGGACAATGAAATTGCAGCTCTTGACCTTAACAAAACTTGGTCTCTTGTACCTTTGCCCCCAAACAAGAAACCAATAGGTTGTAAATGGGTTTACAAAATTAAATGGCATTTAGATGGGTCAATTGAGCGTTATAAAGCGCGTTTGGTGGTTCCCATTGAGATTGTTTCTTAATATGTTATGAATTGGAGATGGATGTTATCTCTTTTTTTATTTTTTTAATTTTATTTTTTTAAGTTGAATATAGTTCATGTGATTATTTTCAGGGATTAATTATAGTCATAAAATGGAAATATTTAGTGACTCAAATCAAGATATTTTAGTGGAGTATTTTGGTTTGGAGATGCTGATGGATCAACCACAGCAAGTGACTCGTGTCCATGAGCCAACACTAGATAGCAAACTCACAGGACTGAAACGTGTTAGAAAAATCTTAAGAGGGGCAGTAAATCGCGTCTACAAGAGATTCAAGATGGAGTGACACGTGTTCTATAATCTAGAGTCCAAAATGGGACATCAATGGTGGTTAGATGATACTAGGTTCATTCGTGTAATGAACAACTTGGGATCTTTTTGTGTTTACTTAGCCGTGACTTTAAATATAGAAATGTCATGGAAGATTTTCAACGTTCATCGAAGACAATCACAAGAGTATTCAAGAGAGTGTTAAATGCTTTGGTGATCTTTAGCAACGAAAACATAGGGCCTTCTAACCTTGATGTAATTTCAACAGAGATCCTAACAAATCAAAAACATTTTCCTTACCACAAGGTATGATACACATTTTCATTATTATAATACAATAGTATGCATTTATATTTTATGCTTGTTATCAACGTCTATTAATGGGTTTGAAAATGTTCATTGTACTAAGATTGTATTGGTACCAACAATGACACCCATGTACATATAGTGGTATCGACTAAAAGACAAGTACCATATCGTGGAAACAAAGGAATCACCACACAGAATCTCACGTGTTCGTGTTTTTTCAACATGAAATTCACGTTTGTCTATTTTAGTTTAGAAGGTTCTGCAAATGATTGTAGAGTTTTTAAACAAGCAATTACAGACCCGAGTTTAAATTTTCCTCATCCTCTTGGTAATTTTAATACAACTAGTTCATCGATTCTTTTTAACCCTTTATCATATCTAAATTGATGGACTAACTTTTATTATTTTAAATTGTTGTAAGTAGTATTATATGGTTAATCGGGATACCCGACTATGATTGGATTCATGACACCATTCAAGGGTACTAGGTATCATTTGCAGGATTTCAAGGGGAGAGGTCGAGGGGCAATGACTGCAGTTAAACTTTTTAATTACATGCATTCTTCGGTAAGAGATGTTATAGAAATGTGTTTTGGGTGCCTAAAGATCAAGTTTGCAATTTTGGCTAAAATGTGTCAAGGATTTACATTACATACTCAAGCCAAAATTGTCATTGCTTGTTGTGCTATTCATAACTACATCCACGACGAACAAGTTGTTGACAAAAAGTTTCAAGAGTACATAGACCCGCATTGGATACTTAAAGAAGTCATATCGGATCCTTATGTTTCCCCTGAAAATATCCAAAATGAAGCAAAACAAATGGTGGAGCAAAGTAAGACAATTGCAAGTCATTTGGCAACAACAACGAAACTGCCATTAATCACTTGAAACATTACATCCCTGATTTTATGTGAGCAAGTATGTATCAACTACTGATGTGTATTTATTTATTTATTTTTATTAAAAAAAGTGTTTATTTTGTACCTTGATTTTTTATATACCATACAAGATTTTGTGTCAATTTTATCAGAGAAACGTGCCCATCTGTCCCAACTATCCAAAATTTTAATACCAATTTTGTGCCCAATCTGCCAAATTCAGCACAGAAGCATATAAATTCATTTTGTGCCCAATTTGCCCAATTCGACACACAATCATTGCCATATAAGCCCTCATTTTTTCTTTATGATCACATATCACTCCTCCATAACCTGCCTTATTGATATTGTGATCATCTTTGGAACTAACTCATCAATGTTAATTTTCAGCCATCCTTCACTTGGAGGATTCTATCTAATGATATCACCTACCAAGTTTGTTGAATTTTTGATTTCCAAAAGACCCATATATTCTTTCCATAAGCCTCAGAATTCTTGACTAAATTTACCTTATACCATTATTACATGGAATCGATTTATAATATGAATAAATTTACCTTATATCATTATCTTATTGAATATCAAGCAGTACTAATATAAGATATGATTATCCTATCATATTGGTTACCCAAAAAAAAAAAATTATCCTATCATATTTATCCTGTATGAAACAATTATCATATTTGAATTGATACAGTCTGGTATTGTATATATAGTTCCTTTGTTTCACTTTGTTCATAGCAGTACTGTATGTATTATATTTATATTATATGATATGACCCAACATAAGGGACATGAAATGATTTCGATAAGTGACATGAAGTGACACCCTGACCTCCAATCCTATATTTCCTTGACCAAAATTCCCTCTTGGTCGCATGCAAAAGGACGAAAAAAGTGTAACCCACTTAGTAGAAGTAGAACACCACCTGAGACTTGAGAGGCTGAGCCTGAGGCCCTGAGGTGATCAGGAGAAGAATCTAGAGGCCGTGGGTCGAGACCAAAAATTGACCCGACCGATTTTTCATTAGTCAATATCTATCATGACCATTTTAGGTAATTCTTTATTCTAGAACCAAAATTGAACCGGTTCCACGTGTCACCAATTGACCTTTCTTTATCGTGACTCATTGAAAGCCATATCTTAACTTAATTGAACCATTCAAGAACCAGGACCGACTTCAACTGAATCGAATAGATCATTAAGCTCAAACTTACACCAAAGGAAAAGAAGAAGCATACATTAAGCTGAAATTAGAAACAAAATATAAGAGAAATTCCAAGATACCTTAATAAAATTGGCAAAAGGAATAAATATTCCAAAACTTTTTAAAATTGACAATTACTTTTTTTTTTCCTTCATTAAAACCATAAATTGATTAGAAGAAATGACTGATATATTCTTAGTTGTCTTATTTTATATCTTATAAATATTAAATGAAAAACACACGAAAAAAAAAGAAAGAAAATTTTAGATTCTATTTTATTAAAAGCAACAATGCAAAGTAGATTATCTGATGACTGAGTGTATATTGGAAAAGAAATCCTCTCCTGTGCACATCTCTCTGCTATGCACAATAGTGCGTTTTTGTACCAAATAATTGACTGAGATTAAAAACTTAATTTAAAATTTTAAAAATCCTCAATAGTCTTGTATTTACTTTATTTTCTCAGCCAAT
The DNA here is from genome assembly GCF_041222555.1 of Hakea prostrata. Taxonomy (NCBI): domain Eukaryota; kingdom Viridiplantae; phylum Streptophyta; class Magnoliopsida; order Proteales; family Proteaceae; genus Hakea; species Hakea prostrata. Next base: position 10,288,427 of record NC_142608.1, read on the forward strand.
TATTTGGTTTATATGTACACAACAGATGATATTTTTCCAAATGTATATTACATGCACTTAAAAGATGTTTTGGAGGGTCATCAATTTTGACATAATTTTGGGGTGTGTGTTTTTCATCTATTATCTTGATGTGTACTTTGAAATTTTTCGTAAAAAAATGTCACCTTTACAGGAAAGTCATCATAAGTCAGAGAAAGATGATAGTTCAAATTAAACCCAAATACACTAGCTATAAATTGATGTGTATACATAAATACATAAATGTATGTATATACATACATACATATATATGTACGTACATCATTGCATACATCACGTATGCGTATATGTCCATTTATGAAAGAAAGGGGTTGGTTGTAGCTTGTAGGTGGAGTGAAAGCATCCACCGGCATCCACCGGCGCATGGTGAGGAAATATATTAGTGGCTTTCATTGGTTTTGATATGTATTCCAAAAATGAACACAAATGATATGAAATCGTATAAAGACATTTTGTTCTCTTTCCTACGAAAGGAAAGTGATTAGAGGTTTTATATTCTTATGTGTTCTGATATGATTCCTTTTGATGGTGAGATGTTCCCATAGTCAACATGATCCACCAATGTGAGGTAGCCCTCCTTGTCAACTTGTGTAATCCCATCTCATGGAATCTACTCTGTGCCGGGTCCTTTCATTGCATCAAAGAAAATGACTAATCCCCACACTTTGAAAAATATCTCAGATGGTTTTCAGCTAAAAGTTAAGCTTAATTAATTAATTAATTAATTAATTGGCCGGATAAATAAAAGTTGAATCAGTTCAAACTTCAAACCCTATTCAGTTCATCTAGAAATTTTTTTCCTTTCTCCAACACATTGATTGATGTATCTGATAAACAAGTGTGTTTGTGTTTTTCTATGTATCTTTCAAATCTAAATTTTAATTAAAATAATTTTGACCAAGCCCAAAAGTTCTTTTTGTCACCAAACATTAGAAAATAACAAAGAAAAAAATAATATAGATTGGAAGAGCTTATTGTTTGGCTCCTCTACTCGGATGAAATCTTTTAATGAATATTCAATGAGATATAAGAGTCGGTCACTTCTAATATTTCAATTTAAGAATACTCATTGAGTCTACTCTAACTTTTGGATTAGAATGTAGACGAATCATAGAACTCACTAGAAGAGAACCTTATTCCTTTAGATGAATCTTGCTCGCAAGGAGCTAAAGAAAATACAGAAATCAACATAATTAAGAAACAACTATTTTTCATTTTTTGTCATTTTAATTTTTAATTTTTATTTTGGGCATGAAACAAGAGTGAAGTTAATTTGAAGGACAGAATAAGCAAGAAATTTTCAAAGAATGACCAATAAGATACCTTAAAAGAAATCTAATGGTTCCATCAAGAAATCATGGAAAATGATGTAATGTGAATTATCATCATAAACATGGATGAACTCTACCTTAATTATACCCTATCCTAAAATGACTCGCCATGTTTTAGTAAGTGCTTGATTATGAAATCGCAACAACTAGGCCTGATAGGCTGATACGAGCTGCTTTCCCAAAGCTAATGATGCAACATCAGTATGGAATCCATAGAAAAACTGTCTGTCGTGCCATTTTGAATTCCAAGCTTCATTCTTATTGAGAACAGAAAGGATAATATGATGTTAAAGTCGAAGAAACATCAAATCACCATTAGTTGTGAAAAAGCTTCATTGACCAACTAATCTTCTATGGTTGCAGTTATGGTTTTTGTTTTTTCATGAAGCATTAATCATTCGAGTTACACCCAGTATCGAATGTTTATGATCTCCATGCCATCAACCCAAATAGCCTAGTTAGCTTCTGAACTTGGAAGATGGAAATAAGAAACATAAATATCTCTCACAGATGATCACTGATATGAAGACACAGGCATTATCAATCATCAATACCAATTAACTATGAGGAATTTTATACAAGGAAAGTGATCAACATACATGCCTATCTGCAACTATGCATGAATTCCTTATCTTTCTTATGCACCCCTAAAGAGTATCTAATCATCCTCTTCTATGCATGCCAAGAGCTAGCAAGTATTATAAGTAAAAACTTCCTCACCTTATCTGTAACTAGAGAAGCAACTGTTGCACGAATAGAACTGATCAACACCAATCCTCTCTTCCTTCCTTTAAATGGTTGTGTTGTTTTGTTACCTATTGACAGCTTATGAGAACTGACATGGATGGATATACCTGCTCCATTGTATACTGTCTTGAAAATAGATTCTAAGATGGTAACTAATATATAATCACTGCAGCCACCAATACCATACTAAGAGTTCCAATTCATGCCGGGAAGTTGGTAAGGCTGCCTGAAAACACCATCAGTTAGTGATCCAAGAAGTGAGTGTTGATGGAATGAAGAAGCTGCATGTGGGAATTGATTGAGTAGAGTTGCAATCTGAGTATTGTTTCCATCAGTGCCAGTAGTGCTGCTGGTGCCTGCACCGCCTCCGCCTCTCTTTGCTGGTGTGGCTTCAACGTCGTTCCAATAGGGTGGTGGAAGAGTGCGTTTCAGAGGGAGAGAAACCATTGAGTGTTCTGGTTTTGATGTAGATGACGAAGCTAGTTGAAGCATGGAACTGCTGTTGATGCCACCCTCTGTTAATAAATCTTCTAAAAGATTCCCTTCATTCACAAGCAAAGCACCGAAGCTTGTCGTGGATTTGTGATGAGAAGGTGGCCCGCTTGGTGGGTTCTGTTGCTGTGGAAGTGATGCAAACAGGTCATCCATTGAATCTTCTCTCTCCATGGATCTCTGTGAGTTGTTCTTCTTGTATATCCGACATAACACCCAATCATCAAGCTGTAAAAACACAAGAAATTAATTAGATTAGTTGAACAGAGAGAATCACTATCTGGGTATGGGTTTTCGGTGGAAATGAAATTGGAGAAAAGACAAGAGTTCGGATGATTACCCTTAAGGAACTCTTCTTATTGGCTATATCCACTCCAGGAGGCTTGTTGCTGGTGGTGGTGGTGTTATCAAGAAGCCTGTATTCATGCATGATCCAATTTGTTTTGATACCTTTAGGAGGTTTTCCTCCATAAAAGACAAGAGCCTTCTTCACACCCACCTTCTGAGTTCCACCGGCTGTTAATATAGGTTTATCAGTTCCCGTAGCCTTCCAATAACCTGATGTTGCAGCACGGTTAGGCCTTGCTCCATTAGGATATTTCCTGTCTCTGGGACTAAAGAAGTACCACTCTTGTTCCCCGAACGTTGCCTTACCTGATTCATTTTGGAATTCAGAGAGAAAGCTTGAAAAGTAAAGAAAGAAAGAAAGTGAATTTGTGAATTTTCATCGATGAATCAATCACCTGGAAGCTCCCATGGATCGAACTTGTAGAGATCCACTTCGGCTATGATGGTTACAGGGAGAGGTGCTGAAGCTGCTTTCTTCTTCAGGTAGTGAACCACTAGTTCTTCATCTGTTGGATGGAATCTGAAACCTGGAGGTAACTGTGGTTGCTGCTGCTGCTGCTGCTGTGTGTGAACTTGTGATTGAAGAGTCTGTGCTCTCCATGACTGAATTATAGATCCAATTTTTATTGGGTTTTTGGATTGGATAAGCTATCTAGTGGATTTGCAGAAAGATGTTCATGGGGTTTGTGATCACAGAAGAAATGGTGGAGAAAAGAGATGGGGAATTGAATGTTTTTAAACAGTTAGGAGAGATAGAGAGAAGGGAAGGTGACGTTCTGCAGTGGTGGATTGCGTTCATGTACCAAACACGCTCCGCTGAAAATACGACACGTGTTATTCCAAGATGACAAGTGTGAGGAGGTGAATGTGGGGACCATTCTCCGCATACGAAGGTAACAGAAGCGAAACGGGTAAGTTACGGATCGGAACTTGAAACTGTTTTGAAGCCTTTTGCTGTCATGCTTTTCTTATGCGACTCTCTCTCTTCCTCTCTCTCTCTCTCTCTCTCTCTCTCTCCTCCCTTTCCTCTCTTCTCATGCTCTTCTCCTTCTTTTAGTCCAAAACCCTTTTCCCTTTCCTCAAGCTATGTGCTGCTCAAGCTCAACATGGTGGTCTCACACGACAATACCCCCATGCTTGTCTGTCATGCCATATATGCTAGTTTCTCCTTCTTCTTCTTCTTTTTCTTCTTCTTCATCCGTTATCGCCTTTTCTTTCTCGCCCGTTCACATAGAGTACCATATCACCCGACAAATTAAGCAGGTTTTTAGCTTACGATACACGAGCAGTGTATGGTACCTTGCAGTTTTAAGTCCACATCTATTCTAAAAGTAATTATAGCTTTAAAAATAACAAGTTAGTGAAGGGTTATGATCTGGATTAGGTTAATTAATTAAAGAGCATCCATATTAATCCATATGACTAGGGGTAGCCCATAGAGATAGAGATAGAGATAGAGATGGAGATGGAGATGAAGAAATTAAGAAGGAAGATGGTAATATGGATTGATCGAAACTTTTATGGGGTATGGACCATTGGTCTTTGTTGAGAAGCATGACACTGAGACAGAAGTGTATACAAATGGGGTCCATTGGTAGTTGGAAGATCAACTAAGTCTTTATCAATGTCAATTCATGTACTCCGAATCTCATCTCACAAAGGACTACAGGAGCATTCCATTTTCACTGATTCATATCATGCTTGTCCCCTCTATAATCTCATTTAACATGACAACACTTCAACACATTCTCATCAACCCATCAACAACTTCTACTTCTATTGGAGAGGGAGACCCCAGTAGAGGGAGACTAATGGAAGAAATTACTTTGTCAACTTTTTTGTTCCAACATCAAAGAGAGCCAACAGTGGCTAAACAATATTATTGTAAAATCTCATGCAAGCCAAAGTTAATTTTAAAGTATCATACAATACAATGTGACATGCATGCGTATTCATATTAAATACAATCGATACATTAATATATATCATTTCGTTTCTCACAATGCAATACTTGACATGACACGATGCGTCTCTTAAAATCACTTGACTGGTACAATACTCGAGATATATACCCTAAACCTTACATGCAAGATGTAAATTGTTTCTCCATGAACATTTTAATTACATGACAAAGAATAAATTCTTTCTTCTTTTTCTTCTTCTCTATTAACACAGATATATCCTTATTCTTCTTCTTCTGTTTCTTTCTTTTTTGGCTTTATGTGCTGAAATGTCAAGATCGAGTGAGCCCCAGGTATAACATCATGCTTATCTAGCAAAGTACCCAATAATGTCGTTTAGTACAATGTTGCAAAGGCATGGCCCAACCAGTTTTGTTTCTTCTTAAGTCTTGTTTGCTATCAAACCAAAATGGTTCTACACTAATTAACACAGTTTCTGGAATGATATATGTTATCTTCTGTCAAAAGAATAAATAAAGGGCCCTCAATTCTCTTTCCTTAGGACAAAACTCCTAAAAATTTTCATTATAAGTCAAAATAATTTTTATAGTAACAAGAATATATCTCAAGTTGCATTAGTGGGTTTTTCAGTAAATCTTTTCTATACAAGATTTTGCAATAAATCTCTAGTACTAATTCTATCATTATAATCAACTCAATAAAGATGCAAAGGTAAGAGGTTAAAATTGTAACTTATTCTCCATTAGTAACAATGAGAACAATCTGATTGAACCATGTAAATCATATAAGAAAACATAACTTTTAATGCTTAGAAATGTGTAGGTTTTTCTATTTTTACTTTTGACTTTTTACATGTTTGTCGGTCATATATGTAATTTTTTACGTAATGCTATTACTTGTTTCTTTTGTAGATTATTTCTTGAATCCTTTATAATTTATTATATCTATTTTTTAATTGAAATCAGTTTAGGTCTTCACTTTCTTACATTGATGCAAGTACATGATATCCGAGTGAATTCCTCCATTAGTGTATAGTAATATCTCAGTTTGAGCATAATGATCGATGAATATGGTGATGCTTAATTTATTAAAATAGCATGACTTGATTACAAACAAAAACTGAAACGAATCTTTTAAAATGTATATATTAGGGTTAGGCCTATTATAACATGGGATTGTCATGTTTACCAAATATCAATGTGCCTGATGTTTATGTGAGTCAAAATTTTGGAGATAATATCTTTTGATTATGGTATCCGTCTATGTCTAGAATCAAGGATTTTGTTGAACATATATAGTTTTCTTTTGATGTGTTACCCTAAAAAGAATGAATGGTCCTCTTGGGGTTAGATGTCTTGTATCATGTTACTTATCTGCTAGATAATTCGAATGATTATTAAAAATCCGATTCTATGAGTAATTTGGTGAAATAAGTATGTGATTTTTTTTTAATGGAAGAAATAGAAACCATAAAATGTATGTGATTTGTTAAGACCATTTTTCATATTTGGGGCAGGTCAGTATTGGTACCAAAAGTGTCAATCTCAATAACTGTTCCATTTGGTAAAAGAGACCAAACCTGGATCTCAGTCTTGATAATTAATTGGGTAGAACTTAGATCTCAATCTTGAAAAACCTAACTGTGCTTTGTCATGCACTTTGCAAGCCTGAAATTGTGAACATCAAAGGATGAAATATTCATGCGTTCGTGCATGATGAGAAGATGGACATTGACATGCATGTTTACAATGCAATCATCAATATATATATGTGAAGTTTGGGTCTATTAACAGGAGATATGATGTTTTCAATGCAATACACTGTGCTAAGAGTCTTGTGTCATGGATATAGTATTATCATGACTTTTGCAAAACGTAGGTTGACTTATAAATTATTCTAGGCCCGGAAGAACTGAGATACTTCTATATCCAAAAAAATCAACTTAGGATATGAAGCCAAACCAGATTTCATGGTTGTTAGAACAAAATCCATGAAATAGCGAATCGAAAAAGAAATAAAAATGAAAACACATAGAGACTTAACGTGGTTCACACACTGATGTGGTATGATACGTCCACGGGTGAAGAAGTAGAGTTTTTTCCACTATATAGAAGAAGAATAGAAGAAAATCTAATAATCAATCGCCAAGAACGGCGTTACAACTTACAAGAACCCTCATCCAAACCCTAATATCAAATCTTAAATCTCTTAATAATATGTGGTAGACGAACATAAGACACATGTATATAGATTCTAGTCGAGTAAATGAGTCGACCCATCGGGTTGGGTCGTACCATACTACAGGGGTTCCGTCCCACACCCCCTATCGACCCAAACCCTCCGCTTCCACTACAAATCTTCGCAAACAAGTCATTCGAGGTCGCCCACCAAAATATGAAGTGTGGGTCTATCTTCTAAATCGGGTACAAGAATTCAGATCAAAACATAACAATGGTTAAAAATTTTCAAGCTCCTTAAAATACAAATTTTTTTTGAAAGGTTACTTGTGATTATGGTAACTAAGTGGTATTTCAATCCTTAGTTTGACCGGTCATTCTACTAGATGCTACACATTGAATATTTTCATGCAAGATCAATCCATCCATCATATAAGAATAAGCATTTCATGAAGGCATAATACTAAATCTAACAATAATAAATAATAATAATAATAATAATAATAATAATAATAAAATTAGAAGGTAAGTATAGGGACGAGATAAGATGAAGATCCTCATCTTACATTTATAAGACAACCATATCCAAATGCATGCATGTATAAATATATAATACTACTTCAATTCTACTTAAGCATTCTTTTGCTTTTACATTATTCATTCACTTTCTACTGCCTTTAATGATTTGGATTATCAATCTATTGACACGAATTGCTTATTGGCATGCTTACATACATGGTGACTTATGTTCATAAGCAATGTGGGGTTATCAATCCACTTGGTTGTAAATTGTAATTACCAATCACTAATAAGAATTGTAATTTGGTTTAGCTCTTAATTATGCCATTTGCTAGGCACAAGTAATTAACATCCTCATTCTATTCCTATTAATGCTTAAGTGGTCAATGAAATCTCGTATGCTAATAATAAAAAAAGTCTATCACAAATAGAAAACAGCATCAATTTGGTTCTCGAATATGCACTTCATACAGTCAAACCAAAATCTTTAAAATTATACGCTAGAATACTGTTTCAATATCCACAAAAGATATTTCTTTTTCCCATTTGTTGTGCTTAACACTGATATTTCTATTCATATATATATATAGATATTGAAATATTGCTTAATTTGAATGTGATTGTTCAAGCAGTGATTCCACTTTAGCAATGCAAAAGCCAGAATCTAAGGTACATTAGTGATTTGAAACACTGATCAGAACATAAAAATTGGTAATACTTTTTCTAGCCAGAAATTTATTTTGGCAGCAAAACTTTGGGCTCAAGAGTCATCTTATTTCCTCAAAACCATAACCTTGAAGTAGAGAAATATAAAGATTTCGGTCAAAGTTTTTAAAATTTTTCATTTTGTTTCAGAAGCTACAATTAGTCGTTTCCACTGAAGAAAATAGAAATGAAAATAATTTTCTTTATTTTATTTTATTTTATTTCAAATTCTGAGAGTGGAAATAGGTTTTATAATACATTTACTAAAATTTTCATTTAAAAATATAAATTTTAATTAATAAGTATATTGACATATTTGTGTAGAGCCTGTTTTGTTAAATAGAGTATGGAGATTTCAAATATTTAGAGATTTCAAATCTATAGAGTCATAAATCATAAAATTAACTGTTTGGTTAACTTGAAAAATATGTGAATTTATTCTGAAAAACTATTTGGTTGATGTAATGTTTGTGAATGTACAAATATTTAGCCTTTTTATAGTATGGTGAAATCTACCCATAAATCTACAAATTCACGTTTTCAATGTAAAAAGATGAATCTCTTGATTTCATGAATCCAAGAATTTTCACAACCGAACGGCTATAAATCTCACATTCATGAAACTAGAGATTTGAAATCTCTGATTCATGTAACTAAATAGGCCCTTAGACAAGTTGCGAATCATGTGGCGGATGCCCTCATTCAAAAGGTTCCCATCACCTGTATATGAGATTGATCGGACAAATCGCATTCCTTGGCTTCAATGAACTTGTTGTACATGATGCTATTGGTGTAATACAACTCCAATCAGTGAAATTCTCATTTATTCAAAAAAAAAAAAAATCCTTAATATTTAAGCAATCCCTATAAAGATTATAAAAAAATTGTTCCCTGGACTTTGTGTGAAAGTCTTTAGGCACCAAATCAAAAGTTTGTATGTTTTTATTCAAAAATTTCTTATTAAATTATTTAATATTCATTAAAAATAATCTATTATTTTTTATTTTTTATCTTTGATTTATTTTGTCTTGGCTGTATGCATGAATGCATGATACCCACATTGGTAAAAAGAAAATGAAAATTAAACAAAAGATGATTTATGGAACAATGGTTCCTATTCTAATATCTCATGAGTAAATGGTTGTCCCTTTCAAGATGTAAAGCTACACATGTACGTGCAAACAAGATATGGTGATACATGTCAGCAGAGACTACTTTAATGGTTAACCATTACCATTAAGGTGGTTGCTGATAGTTCCTGTTTTGCTTTTTATGGAAAATGAAAGATGTCGATGATTAAGTCATTAAGGGTAGTAGCTTTCTGTGATGGGAGCCTTAAATTGATATTATTATTATTATTATTGGTTCAACTGTTCATACACCATTTTGTCAAACTAAGACAAAACCCATTGGCTAATTTTTGGCTAATCCGAGTAGTAATCAAGCTATAAAAAGAATTTATCATTCTGTAAGCCACTTAATCTTATCCAATGTTGATCTGTAAAAATCACTTGAACTAAGGTTTCTTCTTTGGATTCTGGGTTTTCAATCCATCATGCTGATCTAGCTCCACAAATCCATGGATTCTCTATAATGCTTGCTTAGAGCCCACTCTCTCTCTCTCTCTCTGTCAGTCTGTCTCTTGAAATTTCCTTAATGCCCTTCAATGAAGAACTCTCTTTTACAGCACCTCACAAGTGGGTTTCTCTATAATGCTTGCTTAGAGCCCTTCTCTCTCTCTCAATACACAACAGACACACAGAGACAAAAGCACAGGAAATTTCCAATATGCTTTAAAGACAAAAGGTGCTCTCATATGTTCATGTGTGTCTGCCTGTTTATTTCTTCTCTAGCTAACCATTTGTGGAATGAACCTAAGTGCATACAAAAATCTCGACAGACCGACCGGCCGGCCGGCTTGCTTCGAGTCCAGCCATTCCTTTTTGAAACCCTCATGAGTATTGTTGCAAATGGTAATAAGATCTCTTCAAAGCCTGAAAGGGGATTCCTTCATTGCAAAAACCAGACCAAAACACCATTGACTGCCTCTAATTACCTTAAAGATCTCCATTCACATCTCCCAACTCCAAATAGAAGAAGACACCAAAACCAGATGTAGAACAGAATAAGCCCATTAAAAGAAACCCAGTTCAACACCAAGCCCATGTGGGCCTACGGCAGCAACAACAGATTCAACTAAGTGATTAGGTCCACATGACGGCTTGTACTGTTAACATAGTAACATATATCACATCTACAAGAAAAGTGAAGAAAGTGTTCCAACAGATACTAAAATTCAAGTACGCCCTGCATTGATGATGTTGTCCTTTTGTTCTTTTGTTCATGTAGTATTGGCTCATAGATCAATGCTTGGCTGCTCTCCTTTCAACTGTTTTACCCTTTTGGGATCAAAACATTCTACCTTAGCTACCATTGGTGATGTGGGCTTTGCTATCTTGAGATCATGAGATTCTATTTGAGCTTCCATTCTATTCAGTTTTAGAAGCACATGTTGGAACAGGTAATGCTCATGCCAAATGTGATGGAAAATTTAAAATCACACATGCACTTGGGTGTTGGAGATGAAATGCATGATCACCAAGAATAATACAAGCAAAACACACTTGCAACAGTAAGGAATTTATTCACCCTTTTCTTGTCTACCCTTTATATTCTATAGTTCGAGTCATCGTAATTTGGGTCCCACCGTGGAATAAGTATTGGTATCAAATCATATTGTTATTGGTTGAGACAGACAGTGATTTTTTGTGGATTCTTGATCAGTATTGGAGTAAAATCTCAGCTTTATTGAAGGTTTGCTCAGTCGGTAATTACTGGTACTTCTTGGTGAAAAGGTCACGGATTTCACGCTTTCTGTAGTACATATAGTAGTCCGCACCTCCTAATGAAAAATTACTAATTCCCTCCCCCACCAAAAAAAAAAAAAAAAAGGAGGAAAAAGAAAAAAGAAAAAAATCAACTTTGATGAGTCACAATTTAGGGGTGTCGGCCGGTTGTGCCGGTTTGTCTAATCAGTCCACAACAACTCGGTTGTTCTAGCAAAATGCAAAAGTCTATCTCCTGAAGAGGGTGGGGTGGTCAAAGATGTAAAGGAACCTTTTCTTTTTCTTTTTCTCGAATAGAAAGATAAATATATAGGCCCTGTGGACCTTGCTTCCATCCATTAAACCCTAATGTTTTAAACTAACATGGGTCAGGTTGGCCCGAGGGCTAAACCTAATAGGGTCTAATGCGACGACCCCTATCAGGAATGATTAATTTGTAATCCAAGCTTGCCTTTTGGGCTGAGGACGTTGCTTGGGTCCTACGCAATAAATGCGCAGGACCATCAAGCCATTCACTTTGGGCGGTGAGATCGGAATTTTGGTCGAAATTTCGGCTTGATGATCTAGCGCATTTTATGCTAGGATCCAAGCTTTTTCGGAAAAAAGTCAGGCTGAGATTGGTCCAGGATTCAAGCCAATAGAATTTTTATTGACACCCTTATGCAAAAGGACCTCTTTCTTTTTCTTCTTTTCCCAATGGAGAGACAACTAAATGGGCCCTGTGGGCCCGGCTTCTATCCATCAGATCCATGTTAAAGTTTAAACAAACTGCCCAATAACGCACATTTTTGGTCGCCTGATTCAACTTATGTATATGGCCCACGACCATTAGCCCAAATTTTGGTGATGTAATAAACTGGATATTTGTGTTTGGTTGCATGGAAAATGAAAATACTTTCAAAAGTTCTCTTCTTTTTTTTAAAAGAAAAATCAATTTTGGTGATTCATAAGAAGAAAAATATAATTATTTCAAAGTAGTATAATTGAAAAAGAATATATGACAAATTATTTAACATTTTTTGTCCTTCATATAAGGTAATAGAGAAGAAAGTACAGTAACTTTAGCCATCATAGATGGACACCATATCTTCCAAAAAAAAAAAAAAGATGGACACCATAGGCTGGTGACCACTTGGATTTTCCGAGTCCGGATCTGCGTTTGTGCTCCCCCGACGGGTTACCACCATAAAAAACAGGGGGCCCAGGGTGGTGATGGGAGGGTGTTTTTTTTTTTTTTTTTTTTTTTTTTTTTTTATTTTCAGTGGTGGGGCCCACCTTTTTTGTGGTGGAAAACCCGTCGGGGGTGATGATCCGGATTCGGATTTTCCATCCATCAAAAGAAATCTAAAGAGAGAGATTGAGACACAGTAGAGAAGAGAATCATGCATGACACAAGGCATTAAAAATGCAATTCACAAGTTTTCTACAATCACGCGGGCAAATTTTAAATCAAAAGTGGCATTCATTTGTTCTCCTAATAACAACAGGGTTGGAGGAATTTATATATCATATACCACACCTCCTTTCTCATAAAGACCATGCACAATAAAGTGGAGCACAAGAAAATATAAAAATGGTTCAATAAGTATTAATCTCATGGCATTCATGATTTATGTATTTTAAATTAGGGGTAAGATCTCAAGTGAGGTGAAAAAAATAAACATGTGGGTCTCATATGTAATTTGGTGGGAGAGAATGAAAGGAAGAAACAATTGCTGCCTAAAGAATATTTTTTTATGTCATTTCAACTATAGTCTATGGAACATGAGACAAATCTTTCATGAGTAATATCTGTGGCTCAACGTTTTTCTTATTTATCATAATTGTTTTTAATGAATCAAGAATCATTATTAAAAGAATAGAAAGGGGGGGGGGGGGTACGGGCAGAATGTCGTGTCAAAGTCATTTAGGCCCCAAGAAGACAAAGGACATAATATAGAAAAAAATACCAACATATCTAAGCTAGGGCGAGTGAGCCAATAGAAAGAGAGAACAAATTACTTTTCCCTAATTTTCATTTAATTCTTCTTAGAAGACTAGAGCTTTATAATGAAATCTTCATTGCTTCTCCTACTACGAAGAATAGAGGAAGAGGTTCTTGTGTTGAGGGAGTCTCCGCGATTGGTAAAATTCAAATTTGTCATAAATTTTGTTTTCTAGTCTATATTTATTGTATTATTAAATATTTTATTTTATTATTGAATAAGATTATGAAATCATTATTTATATGTTCACTCATTTGTAAATAATTGAAATAGTTAGAACAAGCAAAGGCATGGTCACATATCCTATAAATTTTATTTTATTGTTAGTAGAACATATATTACAAAATTTTCCCCTTTTCTAGGGTAGAAGTATAGGGTTAAAAGATCGAAAACCAAAACTGAAAGAGGACTAAGCAGCGAGGGGTCGCCAGATTTGCCTAAAGGATCTCCTTCTATTAATAGAGGAGTCTGAAAGGAATACCTGTTGAGGTGAAAATATGCTCTTAGCTCCTTGGTTCGTTCTTGATATGGACTGGTTCTTGAGACTAAAACAATGGTGAGAGTGGGCTGCCTCTGGGATGGAAAGTTACCTCCAATGATTAAGTCAATTCAGGTAAGAAAACCAGAGACCCCTCTTGAGGAAATGCTTAAGGAGATGAAGAAGATAATGTTATTCAAGAGTACTTGCAGGAGAGTAATAGCTGGAGTATTCAAGTCTCACCGTTGTTCAAGCATAGTCATGAGTTATATAGTTGGTCCATACCTAAAGAGATAGTGGACGTTTCACAGCCGTTAGATGTTTATCTGATGAGATGGAGGGTCGAGATGGTTGCTTAGAGAGAGGTTTGCGCAACAAACCAAACCGTGCAATCTTTATGTCGGTGGAAGATCTAGTTGACGATCAGGTAGTCAGTCCCAAAGGGATACTGACAAGACATCAGCCTGCAATTGGGGAACAAAGAGGTGCAGGTGCAAGGCTCGAGGCAAACTTGGGATGAGGGAGAAGCTTCCTTATTTTCCCTAAGCATTTAATGGCTCTTGGCAAATCGATGTGAAATTAAATGTCGTGATTGACGTCTGGATAATAGACTTGCCACATCCGCTGTCAGTGTTGCTTCTACGAAGAAGCCACATGATGACAGCTGTGTGTCACTGTGATATATGAATCTTGGGTTCTTAGTTGGTATATTTTCCGAGAAGTCCCATGATTAAGAAGCATCAACTGAATTATCTTGGTCCAAGCTTGAACCCATGGGTCTGGTTCAAATGGCTTACCCTGGTTCAGTGGTTTTGTCAATAATTTCCATAAGAATACCGAAGGAACCTTAGAACTAAACTTCACATTCTACATCTAATCAACAACTTTATTTGATTATCTCTAGCGCATGCATTTGCCAACCTTCTTGATAGTGCAGATATCTTCCACGATTTTCATCATAGTTTCTTGATGAATGCATGAATTGGGCTCCAACATATATTACAAGTTATTATTATTATAGGTCAAGAGAGTCTTTAAGACGTTATTAAGGCTCTTTTTGGTGTCAGTTCTCATTCTCTATTATGTCTATTTATAAGAAATAAGTACAAGAATTAATTATTGGTCAAGAATGAAAAATATTTTGGTAAATTTTGTCAAAAATAAATTATGGAATGAAAAATAAGTTTGGTATATCAAAATATAAAAAAAATTTGTTAGATAATGATGGTGAGCAAGTGAAAAAAAAAATATGATTTTTTATAAAAGAATGTGTATTTACTACTTTACCCTCATCTTAACTATAAATTTTAAGTAAACCTTTGCACAAATGAATAAAATGAAATTCTCACCAAAATCCATAGTAGACAAAAAGTCTATTATGAATTTTGGAGGCTTTTCTATTATTTTAAATAGAAACAAAATTGATAATAGATTCAAACAATTTAAAATAATGAAAATTTCTCATAATTGAGAATGATAATTGATACCAAAAAGCGCCTAAATGAATGAGAATAATTTTTTGACTCTAATAAAGAAGTATTAACAATGAAATTGGATGCCCTTGACATTTGTTCCCCTAATCTCTCTCTCTAAAATATAGCTACATGTTCATCTATATGTGTAACTTGTCTTTCTCCTATAATTTGAATGGTGTAAAGAAAACTCGCAGAATTTGGAATCCGCTAACCATGTTATAAATAAAGTTTGAAGAAGAAGAAATTTCCTTCAAGATTACTTTGACTTCTGATCTCCCCCTATGAGCAAATGTATCCAAATAAACTGAACTCCGAAAATATAAAACTTATATTTTTTTTCTAAGTTGACCATTCAATTGGTCTCTAATGCATATTTTGTACATATCATCATCTCCTGTTCCCTCATTAGATGGCTTGGCAAAGAGGGAAATTTTTTATCTTGGACCGAGTCGTGATTCATTTTGATTTTAGACTCGGTTCCTTCTAAAAGGAGATGAAGTGGGTGAATTGTGTAACATCTTCTCCCTCCAGTCAAAAGAGTAGTCATAAAAAAAATAAAAATAAATAAATAAAAAAGAGAGAGAAAATTACAAATTGCATGCTTTAGTGGAGTTTAAACTTTGGGTTACACGTTTTACTCTCTTAAATTACATATTACACTCTCAAATTACAAGTTGCACACTGAGCATTCCATCAAACATTTTGTTTAGTCATGAGAAAAGCAAGCATATTACCTTTATTAGAGTCAAATAACATAATTACCCCCATTTGAATCCTCTCATACCCAACCCTTAGGTAAGTATCCATCTTTTGCCTATGCTTCGCCGGAAACCATCCCAACTCCTCCCTGTCACATCTACCCAGCCGGAATCCATTCATTCGAATACCCAAGGGAGTGATTCACAGCCCAACAGATCAGATCTCAAACAATCACAAACCATTCCACACAGTAGATCCATCAAAAGCAAGGTTTAAAGTATCCCACGATACCATACGATACTAGCCAATACGTATCTTTATTTGATCCAACCGATACGGTACATTTCGATACGTCTCTCCATTAAATTACTCTAAAATACATTAGCCAGAGCGATACAATACTCGATACAGGACGATACGTCTCTTAAAATCACCTGACCGATACGATACTCGATACCGATACTTTAAACCTTGATCAAAAGTAAAAATAAATCTATGTCGTAAATATTAATAAAGAAATAGGTCGAGTAACAAGAATCTCAAAACCAAATTAGAGTGCGAAAGTGATGATAAAATTAATATAATCAATTAGAAAGGATAAAGTAAAATATAATCAAAACTCCTAAGTCTTATAATATTTCGACTTCTTCTTCAATCGTTTGTACACCAGCAATTTAGGGTTATTATCCAGCTTGTAGTCCCATCGGCGAATGAGGCGTCTCCTATCATTGTTGGTCGAAGCCATAATAGTACTTCATACTGATACAAGGATCGTACCACGAGCCACTGTTAGTCTCATTGCTTACTCGGTTGTATAATAAATGGAAAGTATCTCTGAACTGGAGCTCAGGATATCTTTTTCACCTGCATAGCCATCTAAAATAATAAATTCCCCGAAAGGTGAGCTCAAAAGAACTCAACAAATAGTTCACAAACAAATTGTTGGGTTTGGGTGTCTTGTATTCGGTAGGTCCATGTAATTATGGTTTTGATTGTATTTATAATTGAAACAGGATTTGGGTCAATTACTAATACTTGGGGTAAACTTGTAATTACATTGGGATTAGGGTTTTAGGTTTTCCTATAAATAGTGTCTGTGGAATAACCTATTGGCATCTACAGATTGAGGTATCAATCCGTATAGGGGATTGGGGAACCCATCCTAAGGATAAGGATTGGGGGCAAGCAAATGGTAGCACTTTGTGGGTGTGAGAGTGGTGTGAGGTTTCCTGGAAATAGTGGAACTCCTTTTCTCTCTGGTGGACGTAGGCATGGTTTTGCCGAACCACGTTAAATCCCTCTTATGTGATTTGCTTGTGTTCTTCTATATTCGTGGTTGTGCATCTATTATCCCTAACACAAATAATCAATATCACAGTTTAAACCAATACATCATATAGTACAACATGACATGAAATGGAATGCAACAATGCAACTATACTTTAACAGATGCTAGTCTCGATATGGTAGATAAACATTAAGATAGAACACCAACCTCCTCTTGAAAGGTCTCTTCACTCTGATCTCTCATAGGTTGGTTATCGGTCTTGAGATCCTGGGTAAGGGGTTAAGGCATCCCTCTCAGACTATCACCATGGTTGGCGTTTAGGTCACCACTCTCTCACTACAACATTGGTATGAATACTGACTTGTGTCAGGGTCATACCTAATCTAGTGCAAGTCAACTACTCAGTCACATCAACCTAGGTTCAGATACCTCCCCTCATGCATCTCAATCTTGGTTCAATATCCTCCCCTACTAGAGTCAACATATCAAATGGCTCCAAGCAACTCGAACTATGTCTTCCCTTAATCCTAGTGATCATCCACATATAACGGATGAGAAACTCTTATGTAGACTCACGGGTTGGCTACCGGTCTTGATTGCCCATGAGCCCAAGTCTTATATGCGACCCTACCAATGAATAACCCCACAATGTGGTTGTGTCTTCTCACGGGTTGATTACCGGTCTTGAGCGCCCACCACCCCACACTACTACTACGGGTCACTCGACATCAATACCCATGCTGATAAGGTGTGATATGACGGGGTACCTAACCAAACTCCTCTAGACTTCCTAGTCATGGCAACTAGTAATCGTGAAAAGTGCCGAAGGCGTCAGAGGATAGTGTCCCATACCACCTCCGCTGATGTACCAAGCCAAAAACACCCAAATAGCTATTCCCAACCACAATGACACATACATTTAAACTACTCCAAAAATATTTTAAAAAATTATGAAATAATATTAGAACCAAGGTTTAAAGTATCCCACGCCAACGACGCCGCGCTTATTGACCGCACATCGATCGTCTCTCCATTAAATCTCCAGCCGAGTTTAGACATAAAAAACAAATCAAAAGAAATGAAAACCTAACAACTCTCATATTAGGTCTTCTCCAAAATCAATCAGGAAGATTCACGGATAAGCTAAAGTGAATGGGGATTCACTCTAGAGTAAAGGGGGTAAAAGAATTAGGTTGATATAGTAACTAGAAGCCTCCAACTAGACTAGACAGTAGGAGAAATCAATCTTAGAAGAGAATTAAAATGAAGAAGATGAGTAGTAACCTTTAAGAAAGTAAATTGTCGTTCGAAAACTTTGTCGGATGCTCTCCACACTGTCTTTTACCTTTGCAGAGTGTTCTCTAACGAACTCTGACATTCTCTGATGACTTCAAATCATAATGACACGTTTTAGAACGAAAACACATTAAATAGGGCTTCAAAAACTAAAATTTCAATTTTACCCTTTTTCACCTGAAACCAAAGCGACCAGACCAATCAACCAGCCCCTAGAACAAAATCAAGGCTTTGAAAGCCCATGCTCTTTCTTAGCTTCTATCTATACTATAGAAGGGTCTTACTTGATTTTCGGGACCTTTTACACGTGTCATCACAATATGCTGGATCCATCTACCAAATCCGTCAACTTCTGAGTTAGATCTCCTTTCAAACCATGAAAGAACTCCCAACTCAGCATCATTTCTATCTATTTCTATTGGTTAGGAATCCAACCCAATGGTCTTTACCTTGATGGCTCACAGTTGATTTCTTCTCACACTCTGGGTTTTTGGACTAACAATAAAGATTTTTGGGTTAAGATTTTAGGAGATTTCACTCCTCTTGTCGGTGACCACCACCCTCACCTTCGTTTGCCTATCTCTCTCTAACATCTAGGATTTCATTGTCGACGAGAATGCAAACTATGTTGGACGCCAAAATGTAAGGGAGAACGTTCATTTTCAGCCATTGCCAAGCTAAGGCGAGCTTGGTTAGGTCAGGAATATGTTCGTTAGGGACCGTTATAGTGATCTCTACGCCAGTATGAGTGAATGCTTGCAAGAACCAAGGAGTAGTTTAATGTTCTGATGAATAGAAAATAAAATTTTAATGGACTAAAATTTCAGTTTAAGTAATCAATAATCCCAAATCCCCATATCCGGGAGGATAAAGAAGTTGGAATTGTCAATTCAATCACAAATGAAGAACTTTGTGTCAATTTCACTTAAAAAACTTGGTTTTCCGAAACGAAATGGAATGGAATAAGTTCAATGGAGATAATCGGAGCTGTTGAAGCATATAATTTAAATCAAAATGCTTCTTGATTACTACTGAAGAGAATCAACTAAAGTAGAGAGAGAGAGAACCCTGAAAAGAAGAAATTAGTAGTGATTTGTAGAGTTCAAAGCTCGAAGAACAAATCCCAGGAATCTTCCGCATCTTCTACTTCTGCTTCCTCTCCTTGCCCTTTTTTCGTCTTCCTCCTCCACAAACACATAGAAAATGCCCATTCCATCATTTGACAGGTTGCTGGATAGCAGATCGATATGTCAAGGCCAGAGTTTTTGCAAAATTGAGAGTTGTTCCGTGGAACTAGAAACCCTCTTTCGCTGGTACCCTCTTGAATTTGTTCAAGCTTTTGGGGTTTAGGTAAGGAACATTGCCTTCCTGCCTCCAAAGGATGAAGACATTTTCTGATAGGGGACTATAGGCGGAGAGATTTTTCGGCAAAGGGAGGTGGTTTCTAGTGAAGGTGGCCAGTTTCTGGCAAGGTGTAAGTAGGAAATTCTCTTTTCATCCACCTAAAGGGTAGGGTATGAGAGGATTTTAAAATAATATTTATGTCATTTGATTTTAATGAGGAACATTTTGCACTTGAGTTAACATAATATTAGATGGAATAATAGGAGTGTATAATCTGTAATTTAGGGCATTAAAGTGTACAATCCAAAGTTTAAATCTCACTAAAAAGTGTAATCTGTAATTAAAAAACGTTTGAGTAAACTATAAAAGGAATGAATTATATACTATTTTTTTTTTGTTTTGCATTTCAGGTTCATCTGGCCAGCTTGCGTACCTCAATTACATCCTAAAAGGGAGCTTTATCGTTCACAAAGGTCGAACTCATGATTTCTCTATTGAGAAATATAAATCTTACCACTCTAGCAACCGGTCCAAACTGCATTGACAATTATATCCTAGTATTTGTTTCCGAGCATGAAACGCGATGTTTCCACTCCGATCTCAAAATGTGCGATGATATAATCCGTGCTTTGCAAAAATTACCTTCTTTCTAGCATCGGAAGACAAGTCGATGGAATCATATGCGGCCGCTTTTGTACGGTGTCACTGCCAAACTGTTAAGAGTGTTCAATGTGTCGGATATATCGCCGATATATATCGCCCTGTCGCTGGGGGGCGACACGACTCCCCCCAACGACACGACATTTACCATATGTCGGCGATATATTGCCCTGTGTCGGCGATATATCGCCGACAAGTCGATATATCGCCGAAAAGTCAGCGATATATCGCTAAATTTGCCATATATAACTGTATTTCGTTTGTTTTTTGCCGATTTTTCGTTCGTTTTTTGCCAAGGTGACATAGGGCCTCTAAAAGCTCCGAGGGCGCTGCCCCCACACCCCCGCCCGCTCACCGGTGAGCGGGACCCCGTGTCCGTCGGCAACAATATGTGAATCAAGAGCCATACTCAACATAATTGTATAATGAATTGTAAACTTTAGTACATCTCTTTACTAATTGTGTTAGTGTATTTGTGTTCTCTTTGCATATTTACATTAGTTTATATGAATTTTCCAAACTTCCAGTTTTGCCCGCATATAGCCGGACATGTGCCAATTAGAAAGTTTAGGTTAGGTTATGTTTTAGGTCAAAATAACACTCCCAATGTGTTTATTGGCCTCAAATTAGGTTACACGTCTAATTTCAGGTCAAAATGATCTGAAATACCCTTCAAAAAATCAAACCCCTACCAAAAGTCGATCGACTTTCGGCGATATGTCGCCCATGTCGCCGTGTCGCTGGGGGGCGACTGGCGACATGGGTCGACATTTCGAACTTTACAGACTTTATGACTTTGTCATGATTCGTTTACCAGAAGGATCGTGATCGACGTGGATGACACTTCAGCAACCATTGTTGACACGTCAAGCCACATCCTATGACGTCAGTGCTTGCGTTTTTTCGACGAATCACTCCCCACTCCTTGTATCTCCGCTAAAGCAACAAAAAAACAGTAAATAAACATATATATATATATATATATATGTTTAAAAGCATGTGCAGTTTTGATTGAAAAATGACGGCTCTGCCTTCGTAGGAGAATGCCGCATGACAAACCATGGATGTCATGCATGAAAATATTTTCATATTTTAATTAGGTGGGTAGGATAGTCATTTTAATTAATTTTATTTTAGGAGCAGATATATATTAAGGTTACAGGGTTATTATATAATATATTAATATAGTATCAGACATAATCAAGCCCATGACGGTGCGGTTTTGAGCGGTTTCGATCTGGGCTTAACGGTTTCAGGCTTAAAAACACTCAGTCCAAACACGGCCCGTTAGAAAATAAGAGTTTCGAGCCAGTTTCGATTTGGTGCGGTTTGGGTTCGGGCTAATTAATAGTTTGGGCTAACGGTCTATACTCGGGTTGACTAACGGTTTGAGCTAATAATTTATGGTATGCAAGAAAAAGAATAAAAATAAATAGTCGAACATCCTATAACAAGAGCCAAAATTCTATGGAAAACAAAATTGCTATTGATCAATTTTCATTAAAAAAATGAAAAATCATTTCATGTTATAGAAATCCCACCCACTTTAAAAAAAAAATCAAGAACTCAAATAACAAGTAGTAACATAAAAACTGCAAGCTCATTCCTTAGGTTTCATCAGATAGTCCTGAAACAAATATTCAAACTAAAAGTCATTTTAAATTCTAACTTGTGCTATGATTGATTGTCTTGAAATTGAATTCTTGTTTTGTAAGAATGTTGATTTTTTTTCCCTTTTTTAAAATCCGTCTCTTTTTTGGGTTGGTATTTAGTTGATATGCAAAAGAAATACTTCTTGATTAATATAATCATACTTAATCAATATTCTGATACTTGATAAATATTTATTTGATTTTAATAAACTTTGCACATTCAATTGGACATTCATACTTAATCCTTCTAATTGTCTCTTATAAATAGTAGAATGACTATTTGATCTTTGAACATGCTCAATTTTTTTGATAGTGTATACCAACTACCTAATGGTAATATGATGATTCAAAAAGCATTTAATGTGAAATTATATAACGGGTTGCGGTTTGGGTTCAGGTTGGTGCAGATTCTGCCACCCTCAGCCCAAACACAGCCTATTAAGGTTCAGTTCGGACCGGCTTAGACTATAACGGGCTGGTTCGATTTTAACGGTTCAGGTTGTAAATTGACACCCTACAATCTCACACAGCTACGATTTTTGAAATTGTTGAAACCGGAGGGAGAAGGCAGAGGAGATGAAAGACAAGATTGGTTAAAGTGGTGTGACCACAAACCAACCAAGTCACGAAGAAGAGATAGCTCCAGTTCCTGCGGAAAAACTCAAGCCAAAATTGAAAGAAGAGCAGGAATCGAACTCAAACCAGAACTTGGCATGGCAGATTTTTCCTTTGTTTTTGTTAAATTTGTTTCGTTTCCCATATCTTAGATTAGGTTAATTAATCTGTGATTCAAACAGTGTTGTTTAATCATCTCAAATTCTTTGGGATTTATAAGCGAAAGTTTTGATGAATCCAATCTTCTCCTTCTCACTCCAACAATAACAAAAATCAAGTAAATAAATCTTCTGCGTTTGTTTGCAAAGGGGGGGGGGGGGAAAAAGGGGTCTAACCTTTTGGGTGAGGGAGAAGAAAAGGAAAGGAAAGGGTTTTGTGGAAAAGTGATGAGGTGGGTCCCACTTTTACTTTCAACTTTCCCACAAAATCCCTCATTGTGGGGTTAGCGTGGGGTGGGAAGACAGGTTGGAGAGAGAACCTTGTCCCCCTCTCCCCCCCCCGCCCCCTCTCCTTTTAGGTTTAAAGGAAAAGTAAGAATTTCCATTTTTCAGAATTTTCCCACCCTTTTCCCACCCCCCTTTATTCCGGCACGCCCTTAGGGTTGGAGAGAGTGGCCGGAGAAGACAGGTTGGAGAGAGAAAGGTTGGGTTATTTTTTACCTCTCTTTGTCCAAAGGGTATTTACGTAACTTCAATTTCAATGTTCGAATGACTTAATAGGTTAAGAGTATTTAGGTAATTTTATAATTTATTTTAACAGCAAATTTAAATAAATGTAACTTCTTATTATGCATGTGGGCGCCATGTAATGTTGGAGGTAATAGTGGGTGGTCACTAGTTTCATCCAAAAAATATGAAACTAGTCGGTGTCATTTAATTTTCTCTATTTTTCTTTTCATATTATAAGTGAGGAATGGCTCATAGAACAATTGCTTGGCTACTCTCCTTTCAACTTTTTTACACTTTTGGGATCATAACTTTCAACCTTAGCTACTACGATATTTTTTGGTCAACGAAAAAACTTCATTCATGAACTTGAAAAGAAATACAGACACATAAAAAAAAAAAAAAGAAATACAAAAGATAAATGCATAAAAACCCAAGGTTCGATTCGAACCAAAGAATGGAAATTGATCAAATCTCATACATGCAATAGACAATGTCATCTTGGGTTGGAATGGGTCGAGCCCAAGCTCTTAGAATAATGGTTGTAATAACCACAACAACAATTAAGCACTAGGAATACGACATACGTATCCTCCATCACAAACGTCAAAAGAGGCGACACGCCACAAAGGCGGACATAGATACGCCACAAGGGTGGAAATAGCAGCCACGGTGAAAACAAACCGACAGCCAGCAACATGAGACTCTCGCAGCAGCAACGCTTTCAGATCCATGGGAGATACTTCCAGCTCCAGCGTAAAACCTTCAGACGTGCGGAATGCACTACCAGATCACACATCTACTTCTTCTTCTTCTTTTTTTTTTTTAGCTTTTCTCAAAAACTTGAACCTTCCACCGATTGGGGAAAAGGAAGAAAAAGAGAGGGATGGAGATAATGGGAAACTAAATGTTTTTTTTTTTTCTTTTTCTAAAAGGGAACTTCACGGGAGAGACAGAGAGAGGGAGAGAGGTGGAGAAGATGCACAGAGAGGCGGAGAAGAGGGGTGGAGGTGGAGAAGACGTACAGAGAGGCAAAGAGAGGAAGAGGGGAGGTGAGGGAGCAGAACAAGAGTGAAAAAAAATAAAAATCAGAGAAAACGAAACAGATAGGCGGAGAGAGGAGAGAGGCTCTCCACCTCAAAGAGCGGCGATGAGCTTCGGTTTCTTCAGAGCATTTTCTTTAGAGCAGAGCTAGTATTCGTTTCTATTGTGAGTTTCGAAAGAGATGTGCGCTTTGCTATCTAGAGAACATGAGAATTTATTTGATTTTCAATCCGTTTTAGAAGCATGTGTTGGAATAGGAACACTCATACGAAATGTGATGGAAAATTTAAAATCACACATGCACTAGGGTGTTGGGGATGAAATGTATAATCACAAAGAAGAATGCAAGCAAAAGACACTTGCAACAGTAAGGAATTTACTGCGACTCAACAAAAGTTATCTATATTCACTCGAGATAAAAATAGACTCCATTCTTTCTTAAAAACCTCTCTACACCACTATCCACCTTACAAAGTGCAACATTTTGCTTACCCTTATCTTGGTTATCTATAAAAACAATACCCTACTCTCCAAATGATACAAATTCTTCCCCTCTATGAATAATTGACTTAAAACCCTTTTCAATTACAATTACAGTTAAAAGTCTAATTACATGGAACTGCAAAATACAAAGCTATGCCAAACCCAGCATAAGAGAAGACCATTACCCACCTTCTTCTTGTCTACCCTTCACATTCTATAGTTCCAGGCTTCCAGCCATAGTTTTCTTGGTCCCACCAGGGAATAAGGTATCTGTTGGGGTAATTGTATTACAAATTCTTCAAACATACAAAAATGAAATTGCAATACAATTGAGAGATGAAGATCTTTAGCAAATCCGAAGAGCTTGTAGTTGCAACCGAACGAACCACTGATTGATGAGGTTGAGTCACACCTTGATGCTGTCTTTAAGGTAATTGATGCACCCTACTACCAAGGGTTCTTCGCACCACCACCTCCAAGATAAAGCAACCTCCAACTAGAAGATGAGGTAGTTCTTCTAGTCCCTTCAAGGAGCCAAAAGCTAAAGCACAACACTTAGACAACTCAAGATAGAAATGAACTTTGTAAAACAAATAGTGTGAGTGAGGAGTGTCACAATAGCACACAATATGCAAGGAAGGGTTGGGTTTATATAGGCCCAAACCACACCTCCTCACAAGGGGAGAATCAATTCTCCACTAATGGAGAATCAATGGTTTGTCCCTCCTCCACTAATGTGAATAAACCCCCTTGACCTAACATCCCCACTACTTGGGGAAGTAACTCTCATATTCACTTCTTTGGAATGAATAGGATTTAACCCATTCAAAGACCTTAACCCCCACTCATGGTAATGGCCATGAATGGTCATGAAGTTGAAATGAGAAATGAATGTCAAGAGTTAGAATTTGAGTAATTCCACCATTCAAGTAAGTCCACATCATCACCATGATCAAGACCTTTAAGACCCATGACCAATGTCATGAAGAGCCTCATAACCAAGGTCATGAAGGGCCTCCTTTACTCATGGTGCCTCATTACCACCCTTACCTCATGTGCCTCATTACCACCCTTACCTCAAGGGTCCCACACACAAACAAAACAATTAAATAAAAGAAATGCAAAAACTAATTTTGAAACTTAATATATAGATAATATAGATTTTAATAAAAAACCTAACAGTATCGGTCATAGATTATATTGTTATTGGTTGGGGCAGACGTTGATTCTTCATTGATTCTTGATTGGTATTTTGTGTAAAATCATCATACCAAATAAAAAAAGATTCACAACTTTATCAAAGGGTCGCTCAATCAGTAATCTTTGACACCTCTTAGTGAAGAGGTCACAAGTTCGTCGCCCCCAATTGTATATTTAACCCTACCCTTAATATACCAATTCAAAAAAAAATTCTCAACTGCCGAGTCACAATTTAGGGGTGTCAGCCGGGTGAGCCCGGTTGGTCTAATCAAATCCCCAACAACACGGTTGTTCTAGCAAAATGTAGAAGTCTATCTATCTATTGGAGAGAATGGGGAAGTGCTTTTTTTTGGGCATAGTTGGCCCTGGTTAGTGTCGGAGTCCACTTGCCGCCACTCTAATCATAAACCCATAAGAGTTCTATTGTATTGTTCCTTCCCAACAGAGTGCTTCTGTGCTTTTGGTTTAATGCTTTTATGAAATTATCTAATGGTTGTCTAATATATGATATCATTTAATTGCACCTTATTCGCATTATCTCCTGTGTTGCCTGTTCAAAACCAAAATCTCTATTTCTACAAAAAAGTAAAAAGTATACAATTAATACAAAATAAAACTAGCATCTTGAAGAATTTTTAGTGGGTTGTCTCTGCTTATTTTCCTTCCCCTTCCTGGCACCTACAAAGATGGGTCAAAATAAAACATTAAAAGATTTTCAAATGATAATACACTTGCTAAATATTTACTAAGCCCATCTTCCAAATGGTGAAGACTTTGATAAGCTTGTTGTTTGCATATTCCAAAGCAAAACAATTAAGGAGAATAAAGGGATACTTGGGGTTTTGCGTGTCTTTTACATTTGATTTATTTTATTTATTTATAAAGGGTTTAATGGGCTGGTTCGGGCCAAACAATTTGGGCTAGCCGGCCACACACGGGCTGGTCCAAACCAACCCAAACCCGTTGGGTCTGAGGTTGTTCAGCCCAAACATTGCCCATTAAGTTTCGGTTCAGATCGTTTTGATCCGGTTTTAACAATTCAAATTAGGTTTTGACACCCTTAAATGGAAAGATAAATAAATGGGCCGTGGGGGCCTGGCTTCCAACCATCAGATCCATGTTTTAAAGTTTTAAACAAACTGCCAAATAACGCACATTGATGGGTCGCCTCAATCAACTTATGTGTATTGCCCATGACAATTAGCCCAAATGTTTGTGATGTAATAAACCGGAGGTTTTGTTTGGTTGCATGGAAAATGAAAATATTTTCAAATTATATTTTTTCTCGGGTAAGAAAAAATCAATTTTTGTAATTGATATCTGGGAAACTATAATTATTCCAAACTAGTATTCCTGAAAGAAAGAAAAACAAATGACAGATTAATTAACATTTTCTTTCATATAAGATAATGACAAGATAGTACAACTCTAGCCAAGGGCAGAACTAGGATTCAATATCGAGAGGCCAAATAATGAAAATTTAGTTAGGAAAATACTAATGTTTTTTTACCACATATAAGATTAATTAAAGTCCCACCTTTGAATTATTTTATTATATTAAGGCATAAACTCACATATATTTTGTTGGGCCCACTCATATTTTAAAAAGATAAATAAATTATTAATAATGATATTTTTCTGACAAAATATAGGTAGATTAAAATAACAATACAAAAAAAAAATTACACATGACTTCAACCTTAAAAAATTATATGTAAATCAAAATTTTCTTTGATAAGAAATGCAAACCTTCTTCTTTTTTTTTTTGAGTAGGAGATGCAAACCGCTGATACTTAGTTACCTTACGGCCTGTTTGGTTTCTTGAGTATGGAGATTTCAAAAATCTAGAGATTTCAAATCTATAAATTTCAAATCTATGGAGTCATGCTTCATAAAATTAACTGTTTGGTTAGCCTGAATCTTTGAAATGAAATCTATAAATTCATCCTAAAAAAATATCTTTGGAATCATGGTTCAAATATTTAACGCTTTTATAGTAAGAGTGCCTCATACCCATAAATCTACAGATTCATGTTTTTAGTGTAAAAATGTGAATTTCTAGATTTCATGAATCCAATGATTCACACAATCAAACAGGTATAAATCTTCCATTTGTGAATCCAGAGATTTCAAATCTCTAGATTCACGTAACCAAATCAAATAACAAAAATTGCAAATGAAATAAAGAAACTGAGAACATAAAATCAAATAAAAGGAATTAAAAAGAAAAAAAAGAGAAAAGATAAATAAATTGAAAAAGAGAAAGAATACCTAATTGTGGAGGAAGAGAATAAATAGGAAAAAAAGAGGGAGGAGAGAGGTGAGAGCAGAGAATAAGGATGTAAATTGCGTTTGAAAACAGTTTAACCATACTGAATCGCACCGTCTAAAACCGCATTGTACCGCACCATTCAAAATTCGGTATGGTACATACCGAAACTGAATTTCTTCAATACGGTTCCGGTTTCGGGTACTCAATTGAGATACATAAAAGTAATTTTAAAATTAAAAAACTTTACCTTTACCCTATTCCTAATTCCCTGTTTCAGTTTTTCGTTTCGTCATTCACTCATCTTCTTAGATTTACTTGCTTTGTTTCTATTAATTAGATTTAAATGTTTTATCTCTGTTAATATCAGATTATATCGATTGTTTGATCACAATTAATTCCATTAGGATCTTAATGAACTAATAACAAAAGTGGCATGGGTTCGTTCGTACAAAAATTGTACCACACTAGATGTCGTGTTTATATCATTTTCTCCACTGATATAATATCAAAATCGTACTGTACCGTGTAAATTCGATCCGGTACGGTTCTAGTTTTCGGTATTGAAAGTTGGCACCATATTGAATTACCGAAACCGTGCTGATTGACACACTTAGCAGAGAATAAATAGGAATTTGAGGAGTTAGTTTCTGAATGACATTTTGAATACCTAATAAGATTTTTTTTCAAAAATTTCTTTAACCGACGTTTATAGAAAGAGAAGAGAATAAGTGAAAAGAAAAGATGAGAGAGAAGAGAAGAGAGAATAAATAAGGATTAAGGAGTTAGTTTTTAATTAAGAATGACATTTATACCCATTATTTTATTTTTAAAAATTATTCTCAATATTGAGGAAATTGAGGGAAGAGGGGACAAATAGTGATATTTCACATGTGGGAAGAGACAAAACTGAAAAAATTAAATAAATTAATCCAAATTTTCCAAAAACGGGAGGCTCCACCTCTTACTCTAGCAATCATGGATAGACACCTTAGGTTGGTGAGCCTATAGATTTTCCCGTCCATCAAGAGAACATCAAAAGAACTCCAAAGAAGAGATTGAGACACAAAAGAGAAGAGAAGAGAATCATACATCAAAAGAACATCAAAAGAACTCAAAAGAAGAGATTGAGACAAAAGAGAAGAGAAGAGAATCATTCACGAGATAAAAGCATAAAAATGCGATTCACAAGTTTTCTAACAAAGACGAGGGAAATTTCAAAAAGCCAAAGTTGGCATTCATCTGTTTCTATAAAAAGAACAACAGGGTTGGTGGAATTCAGATATCATACATCTTCCCTCTAATCAAAGGTCATGCAAAATAAACTGGACCACAAGAAAATATCAAACTGGTCCAATATGTATTTCATCATTTACATATTTTAAATGAGGAACTGGTCCCAAGTAGACATGAAGAAATTTTTTTATAAATAATATTTGTGACTCAATGTTTTTCTTATTTGTCATATTTTTTTTAATGATTCAAAAACCATTATTGAAAAAATATAGAAAGAAGGGGGAGGGAAGAATTAGAAGCAAGTAATTATGGGCCGATTGTCGTGTCAAAGCCATTTAGGCCCTAATAAGACAAAAGATAGACTATAGAGAAAAAGATTAAGGTAGTAAATATGAAGAGAAAACAAATTACTTTTTCCTATTCTCGTTCGTCTTTTTTTCTTCTCCAGAAGACTATAGCTCTACGATAAAATCTTCACCGCTTCTTGCTTTTCCTACTATGACAAATAGGGGGCAAGGGTTCTTAAGTTAGAAGTCTTCGCGGTCGCCAGAAACTCAAGTTTGTAATAAATTTTGTTTCTTATGTTATATTTATTGTAAGGATTATTACTGTTGCCTTCCTATACTACACCTTAATTACTAGAGGAAAAAAGGAGAAGAAGTTCTTCTTCTTTTTTTTTTAATTTTTTATTTATTTTTTATTTTTTTATTTGATACTGGAAGAAGGGTTAACACTGTAGGTTTAGACATAATTTTTTTCTTCTAATTAATTGATCAGGGTATAAATGGAGTTCAATATAAAATGTACATAAGTAATATAAAACTCTGGAATTATTTTGGGATTTTTGAATAAAACAAAAACGCCACATCATCACTTAATTAACCAAACTTAATGGGAGGCATCAATGATTATAAACAAAGTCTAGGGTTGAATTAGTAATTTAAAAAATAATAGGATACAAAATAATAATTATGCTATACTACAAGGGACAATAATAATTATCCCTTTATTGTATTATTAAAATATTTTATTTAATTATTGAATAAAATTAAGAAACAACTTATTTGTATGTTTACTCATTCCTAGCTAGATAATTCAAATAGTTTGAACAAGCAAAGGTATTACATATACCACAAATTTTTTTTCTTCAATAGAACATATATATATATACAATTTTCTTTTTAAAACTTGTTGAGGGTACAAAAACAAGCAAAAGGTCCAAAACCAAAATTGAAAGAGGACTAAATAAAGAGAGATGTCTTGAAACATCTTTTAACCCAAGGGGGATTTGGAAAGAACACCGAAAGAATGTTAGAACTAAACTTCCCCTTCAACATTCAATTAACAACTTTATTTGCTTCTTCCAACGTGTCTGAGGCTTATGTATCTTCCAACCTCCATGACATTGTAGATACCTTTCACCATCTTCCCCCACAGTTTGAAATGCCTGAAATGAGTTTTTTTTTTTGGGGGGGGGGGGTGCGGCGGGGGGTTGGTGGCTCAACATATTTACAAATTATTCTTACTTTTAGGTCAAGAGAGACTTAGAGACTATTAAGTGAATTCTTTCAAAGAATAATTTTTGAAAGAAAGGAGTATGAACTTGAAATTGGGTGACCTTGACACTTTTGTTCCTCTAATCTTCAACTCTCTCTCTCTCTCTCTATCACCCAAATGCACCCACATAAGCATCTATACTTGCAACTTGTCTTTCCCCTGATAATTTGGAAGGTTTAAAGTCCAAGTCTTTCCATATTAAAAAGAAGAAAAAAAAAGAATCCCAAAATTTGGCATCTGGTACCATGATGATCATAAAATAAATAAAGTTTGAAGAAGATGAAATCTTTCATTCAAGGCTACTTTGACTTCTGATCTCCCTTGCTGATGAGCAAACGTATCCAATGTACTCTAAAGATATAAAACTTATTTGTTTTTCTAAGTTGACCATTTGATCAATTAGTCTCTAATACATATTATATACATCATCATCTCCTGTTCCCCCATTAGATGACACGACAGAGGGAAAGGAAGCAATAATGTATTCCATTTTTCCTTTCTTGAAGAGGAAAAGAAAACGTGTCAATCCACGACCGAGTCGTGATTCATTTTGATTTTTGAATCGGTTCCTTCTAAAACACGAGATGAAGTGGGTGAACTGTGAACATCTTCTCCCTCCCAGTCAAAAGAGTAGTTATTCATCTTTGGATCTTCCAGCTGGAAAAAGAATAAATTAAAAAAAAAAAAAACACGTTTGAGTAAAAGGACGGAATTACATCCTACTATTGGTTTCAGAGCGTGACACGAGTTGGGTCTAACACGTCAATCTCTGACTAAAAACAAAACATGTGATGTGATAATACGATAATAACCTCGTGCTTTACCAAAAAAAAGTAATTTTTTATAGCATGGGAAGGCGAGTCTATGGAATCATGCGGCCGCATCTGTACGGGTGCGTCTGCCGAACTGTTTAACACTTTATGACTTTATTTTGATTCGTTTACCGGAAGGATTGTGATCGACGTGGATGACACGTCATGCCACGTCCTATGACGTCAGTGCTTGCGTTTTCTCGACGAATCACTCCTCACTCTTTGTATCGCCGATAAAGCTACAAAGCCCCAAAAAAAAAACCAAATAAAAAAGAATATATATAAAAGCACGTGTGGTTTTGATTGAGAAATGACGGCTCTGCCTTCGTAGGAGAATGCCGCCGGTCATGTAAACCATGGATCAGCACGACAAACCATGGGTGTCATGCATGAAAATATTTGAAAATATTTCCATATTTTAATTAGGTGGGTGGGATGGTCATTTTAATTAATTTTATTTTCAGAGCAGATATATATTGAGGATGGGTTACTACTGTTTTAATTTTAAATAAAATGGATGTATTTCTTGGTTTCTTTTTAATAAAATAAAGTATATTTTTTTAATTCTATATATATTAAGAAAATACTTATGGTTAGTTCCACATTGGATGTCAAAGAGTTGGATACGGTGTTCA
The DNA here is from genome assembly GCF_041222555.1 of Hakea prostrata. Taxonomy (NCBI): domain Eukaryota; kingdom Viridiplantae; phylum Streptophyta; class Magnoliopsida; order Proteales; family Proteaceae; genus Hakea; species Hakea prostrata. The sequence goes on from NC_142608.1 coordinate 10,320,946, forward strand.
TTAATAGGGTCTACCTATTAATCAAAGGTCTACTATATGAGCACGCGTGACGTGGGCAATAGGGTGGGGGCGAATATAGTTTAAGGAAATCTGATTTCAACTTAGAGTTGGGGTCACACCTCCACTTTTCTTTGTTGGCGTGTTTGGCACCTTGGGACTTCTTGATTTCTTGAACCTCTTCTGCGGCCTTTTATTTCTTTTCGTTTTTCTCTTTCTTGTTTGTCGTTTTTTGTCTTTTGGTTGGGGGTTTGGGTTTCTCCTCCTTTGTGGTTTAAATAACATTCCTTGTCCTTTGCTCTTTCGTGTTGTGTTTGCTTTGTCTTGGGTTTTCTCCCGCTTGTTGGGTTGGTCTTTTTCTCTGGGCTTCTCTGCCCCCCCCTGCATTTGGTTCCATGATCTCACGGTGGGGTGGTCAAAAGTTTCCAAATGACGGGAGTATCTCTCTTACCTTACAAACTCCGAACACATCTCTTCGATTTAGCTGAATTATCTCTTTCTGTGTTCTGACGATGGGTATCGTTAGTTGGATCCAATGGCAGTTCTCTCGCAAGTCGGACAAGCATTGTTGAACAATACCCCTGGTCCAATGAGTTTCCCCGTGGTGGAAATTTTTTGGAAATTACCACTACATCCTAAATTTAAGTTTTTTGGCGTCTTGTGAATGCGGGGTTACCTTAAGGGTATATTATCCCAATGGTCGAGCGACCCTCGTGTGATTTTGCGCAACAAGCCGAGCGGCTGGAATGTCTTCCTCTCATGTGAGTGGACCAAAGAGTTTGGGCGGCGAGCGTTGGATTAAGACCGAACACCCGACCCACGCTCAATCTTACATCTCTGCGGGAGTATTTTGGATAGCCAGCTAGACAAAAGATGAAACGGGGTTCTTCCGTTTTATAATACAATGTTATTTTATTTGGAAAGAGAGAAATAAGGTTATTTTTAAAAAACAAAACCCAACCCCTATAACATTCTAACAAGTGTTGAAAGATGGATAAATAATAGTACTTGTGGCATTCTAACCCCGTTGATGCGGGATCTTCAACCTGAGTTTTGATTATGCCATGTCCAATACTTGAACATGAATCTAGGGCTCACTAAAATATACACTCCCACTTTGTTATGTGCGGGATATCTAACAAACTCGCAAAGCTGGATGGTGTCGGGGATTGTGAAAATGGAAGCATCTACCATCGACCACAAGAAAATTGAAGGCAACGCAATGAAGGCATTGTTAGGGGCAATTCAAGGGGCTGTCTATAACATCCTTGGGTATGAGACCATCGAATCTGGTCCTTGGAATGGTCTTTGACTTGCTACCTACCGTGTCAACAAGTCGCCGATGCATCTCCAACTATCTTGATTAGCATTTTGCAAACTATCATGAAGCAACTTTTTGTATGTTTATCCCCAACACTTCTTTCCAACTGCACTAGTTAGCATTATGGGCTACAAGCAATATTAGCGATCGTTGTGTGAGCATGGTGTAACTCCTACTATTTTAACTAATATATTATCTTTTTCTGTGATAAAAAAAAAAACTTAGTTGGGCTGAAACTCTTCACCAAATGTCAATAAGAACCCCTGAATTACTTTTAAATAATGTTGGCATAACAGATGTAATGTCTATACTCACTTGTTTTTATTACAATATGTGTCTCGCTAATGAATTTTAATCCTCCTCTTTTACTATGTGTAGGGGTACTTAACACACAACTAACTAAACACTGCTAGATAGAGTGTAGGTATATTTTGGGAAGGACAACTAAAATTTGTTAGCATGGGAAGCTTAGATAGCAATGACATCATTGAAGTTACTATCATTGGACTTCATACAGGAGTAGATCAAGCCCACTTTTCATTTGTCAATCTTGCAAACATCTGGTGCAACTTACAACAAACAATGGACCTTTTTCGACAACCAACGAAGCACAAGCAATGGCGAATTGCTTATGTCCTCATTTTGACACATCCAGCTTTTTGTACAAATAATATAAATATTAGTATTTTCCAGAACCTCAACCTCAAATTATGGTTTACTACCTTTAGCTTATAGGTCATCAATAGTCTTAAAAGACACTTAGATTACAATAGGTGTACCTCAACTATGTAACTGTTCTTTTGAGTAATTTTATATAGTCTTTATTTCTTTAAAAAAAAAAAAAAACTGAAAAACTTAGACTTGGGTTTTCTTGTATCCTAGAAGTCCAAGAAGATCCAACGATCAGATTAGCATCAGTAGTTTGACCATTAGAAAGGTATACCCAAGTCGATGTCCAATCAACATGAACCATTGAATTGTGTAACTAAACAATTAATCCGACGACACATACTTGATCATATATGGACATGGCTACACAAGAAGGACCTATCTATATAGAGTCATGAACTTACAAAATAGGTACCTCTCTATTTATAGATACCTTTCTACTATTCACTATAACCCAATTGCACATGGTAGTGGGGGTGAATATAGTCTAAGGAAATTTGATTTCAACTTAGAGTTGGGCTTTCTTGTATCATAGAAGATTATTCACTATAACCAGGTTACACACAGTGGTGGGGGCAAATATAATCTTAAGGAAATAGACATTTTAACGCGCTTAAAAGTGCTCTATTTCTGATTTTCTATGTTGTTTCGTATGGCTATTCTTTAATAATTATTTTATCAGGCATAATCGAACCCATGACCTCTTTATTAAGAGGTGCTAGTCTTACCAGTTGAGCAACATTGTCGGTCATTTTAATTAATTTTAGGATTCAAAGGAAAATCGAATCATGTAACCATGGATCAGCATGACATCTCGTAGATGTCATGCATGAGAACCTTTTTTTTTTTCCTTTTCCTTTTGGATTTGAGGTTTATCTGATCCAGCTTATGTGTGTCTCGACTACATTCTTAAGGTAGCTTTATTTAAATATACCATTAGAAAAAATCAAATCCTGACTTCTATCAATGAGCCAATACTTTGATATAGTTTTGCATGAAAGTAAATATTTTCATATTATAAGTGACTAATGGTTATCTTATTTTAGCTACAATTATTATACTTATTAAAATCAAAACATAATAAAAGAATTATAATAAAGCTATCCCAAGATTTGTTTTAGTCAAAACCTAGGAAGAAAGATATGAGAAATGAAAATGAACCCACCCTTTGATACTTATAAATATTAATCTTAATTTATTGGTGGTTAAAATTATTGTTTTAAAAAAATAACTTAATTAATTTATGATGAATATTGTAATTATGTTTAGATAGAGATAGAATGATATAGTATGCATGGATAATGTTCAAAACAAATATTGTCATTGCCATCTCCATGATTTCACATTTAAAGTCTCGATCAAAATAAAAATCAATTTCTGGGCTTGTCTGGTTAAGGCTTTAACCATAGAATGGCTCAGGTCACCTTGATTGAAGGGAGGGAGCAGGGATTCAATGTATAATTAATGAGTTTTGCTGACTTCACAAAAATGACTTCAAAACCATTTCATTGTCTTTTATCTCAACATGTCAAGTATATGATGGAATCCATAGTATGCAATCAAAACTCTATAAACGAAAAATAAAATTTTAATAATGTGATTAAGGCTAATAATTATGACTAGTTTTTCTAGAAGTTAGTATTTTAATATCATTATTTAAGATCTTAAGCCAATATATGGATTCAACCCATTAAAAAAAGCCAATATGTAGAACAGTGTGAAAATATATATTAAGACCAGTCACTATAATGATATAAATTCAAGTATCTTGATACTCATTTTGATGTTAATATATGAAACTACCTGAAATGTTACCTAAACCTTAAGGCATTAGACAAAGATAATCTAGAGATAAACAAAGACACATTTTAAGATCTCAAATAAACTTTGTGAAACTATAACTCTATGAAACCAAACACCACTTCATTTATTTCCTTACCAAAATTTCCCCTCAGACATTCTTCCGTGAGGCAAGGTCTTTGATTGGAAAAGATGAATATTGGAAAAGATGAATTTAGTAGCATTAATTCTTGTGTTGCTATATGTTTTTTAGATTCATGTATCAAGTTTTGGAGATGGATCTATATTGATATATAAGGTGGGTGAATTGAGTGGTGACTCGAATGACTCAATTCATTAGACCTGTGATGGAATGTCACTGTGAGATTTAGGCAGGATTTTCGCTTTGGGTTTTCGGGTGAGAGTTTATGCAATGCCCTTTTAGCGATTAGTTAAGAGATCTCCATTGTAATCTTGTTCTTACATAGTGAAAACTTTTCTTCTTCACCAATAGATGTTCACACACATTGTTCTGTTGTGAACCATATTAATTTTCTGTATTCCTTGAATTAGTTTCTATTTTTGTTAGTCTTAAAAAATTAAAAAAATCTATTTAATTACCTATTCTCTTTTTATTTTCTTAAGCATTGATTGCAATTCAAACAATTAATAACAAAATTACATTGAATCGATTGTACTTTCCTTCACATGAAGTGATCATCTATCCCCCTCATCCAATTTTACTTTTTAAGTTACAAAGAAAATTCAATCGATCTTGGAATGTAACTTAACATCAATTATTGTCTTGGTTTAAATAATATTTAGCTTCATCTAATTCTATTAATTGCGCTTCTTCTAAAATATAGAGAGCAAATCCATCAAATTCTCTATAATTTATTACACTACTAGAATTCAGTTAGAGTTAGAACTGAACTTTAATTGAAATTAAGTGCAAGGAAAAAAATGAAATGAAACTATGAAAAGGTAATTACGAAAAACAAAAAATGATTTTCATGTGTTATGAAACCTTCATCAGTCATAAAGTTAAAATTTTATTTTATTTTGTATACTTTTGTGGGGATTTTATAGTAAAAGTTTTCATGAGATATGAGATTTTAAGATGGAATTCAAGTTGGCCATGACTAGTCCTTATCTTCTCCTTCCTATAACCTAACTTACACATTCTGTAAGACTACGAATTGTTGACTTATGAGGGAAGAAGCCGCTGGAAAAAGAGGAAAGATTTTGTTGTTCTCACATTTCTTTATCACACATTTAGGAGAAAAATCCACCATTTTACACTGTCAAAGTAGTTGAAGATAGATCTCCCTTTTAAATAAATTGTGAGGATGGTTAGAGATAAGGCTTGTTTGGTTACATGAATCCAGATATTTCAAATATCTAGATTCACAAATGGGAGATTTATACCCGTTTGGTTGTGTGAATCTCTGGATTCATGAAATCTAGAGATTCACATTTTTACAATAAAAACGTGAAATCTGTAGATTTATGGGTATAAGGTGAAATCCAGAGATTTCATTTCCACTAAGTGTTAAACATTTAAACCATTACTCCGTAAAGATTTTTTAAGATGAATCTATAGATTTCATTATAAAAATTCAGGCTAACCAGATTTGAAATCTCTAGATTTTTGAAATCAACCTCAAGTAACCAAACATGCCCTATAAAAGATCCTAGTAAATCACTTTGCTTGCTTGTCATTCACATTCTCACATATGCCAAAACTACGAGTGAAGGACTAAAGAGATGCATCGAATGCATTAGGAAGGAACCCATGTGATTTTCTAACCTCTTTCGAGAGAATAATGTGTTCCCCTGATGATTTTGGACCACATAATAGAAGGTGAAGTTCAAGTCAAAACCAATGGATTTTTCACTATTTTTTTTTCAATAAGTATTTGGTGATTGAAAAGTGTCAGCAGAGAGCCATTGTTCTTGGAGGTGATTCAGACTTGAAACCCATTTAAGAAGAGGAGAAAGCTAAGCTAAACATGATGCTTATACAAAAGCTTTAACTTGCCCTGCAAACCCATCAAAGAAATACTTTTGCCTTAACTATGTTAGCAATTTATTATAATAAGGAAAATAGTATCTTCTATAATCTGAGAACTTACATGTGGATTATGCAAAGAATCATGGCTCATTCTCTATTATCATGTTCAAGAACCAATAACAAATATCCAATGGATGAAATGCAAAAGCCAAAGCAAGGAGGAAAAGAACTAAAAAAGAACAGGAAAAGAAATATATTTACAGAGAACAACTACTTGTCCCTCAAATTAATTTTTCAAATAGCTTCTATTTTGAGCTTAAAAGGCAATCTTTTCCTATTCTTCTCCAGAAATCTGAACTCTTTTCTACAATTCGTTTTTCTTGATTTCATTGTCGGTAGAGATAATCTCCAGAAGTTGGCTGCAGGGAATACTTGAATCCATAAGGATCAAGTTGATCAATGAATGGATGAGCAAACATGTTTGAATTTTGCTGAAAGAAGCTTGAGTTATCTACTTGCTGCTCCTGCTGTTGCTGCTTGGATCTGATTCCACTCTCCACTTCGTCTTCGATTGAGCTCTCGTGCTTGTCTGATGGAGATTCTACTTGACAGAGAGGAGGAAGAGTTGGATAGAATAACTCATTTGTTGGAAGAGAAGAGCTCATACCCCCTGTATTGTTCCATTCGAATTTCCCATTGTTCCAGGGGTTTGGGTTCTGGTTCTGGTTTCCCATGTTGAGTTTCTCATCCTGAAACTGAAGATTCTTCAAAGAATTGATCCTTGGAAGATCGAAGAATTGGTCATCGATTTCAGGGAGAGATTGAAGAACATCATCAAATTGAGAAGAATTGGTCATCGATGTAGACGAGGTTGAAGCTTGGCTCTGTTCTTTCTTCCAAAGACCCGTCACCGACTTCTGGCTGCTCGAGTTCTTTTTGTATATACGGCAAAGAACCCAATCATCCAACTGTAAATTAAGAAGAAAAAACAATGGTTAAAACCCAAAACACAGAAGCAGAAATTAAGAAAAATTGAATCTGCAATTGAGAGAGAAATCCTTACTCGAGTGCTGCCGTTTTTCCTTGTTGGCTCTGAGAGTCGATACTCATGCATAATCCAGTTGGTTTTGGTTCCTTTAGGAGCTTTTCCAATATAAAAAACCAGAGCTTTCTTAATTCCAACTTTCCGACCATTGGTTGTGATGATTTTATCAGTTCCTGTAGCTTTCCAATAACCAGTACCTGCAACTCTGTTCGGCCGAGAACCGTTGGGATATTTCCGATCTCTTGGACTGAAGAAGTACCATTCTTTCTCACCAAACGTAGCTTTGTCTGCAAAAAGAAAGATACAAGATTTAGAATATGCCCTTTCTTATTCTGACAAAACCTCAATAAAAAAAAAAACCTTCCATGCAATGAAACTCACTTGGAAGATGCCATGGATCGAACTTGTAAAGGTCGATTTCTCCGATCAATTCCAGAGAAAAACCACTCCCGGCTACTTTCCGGCAAAGATAATGAACCAGAAGCTCTTCATCGGTTGGGTAAAACCGGAATCCCGGCGGCAAATCTAGTTTCTTAACTGGGTCCGATTGCTTCATCTCCATCATCATCGCGTTCTGCTGCTGCTGCTGTGCTTTTCTGCTTCTGTTGAGTTCTGATTCGTTAGCTCGAAAAGAGAGAGAGAGAGAGAGAGAGAGAGAGAGCAGAAATAATTTCTGTAAACTATTTCCGTTTTTTTCCGAGTTCCGCACCCAAGCCAGGCTATAAATAGGCGGCAAATAAGAAGAACGAGGGTCATGTTGTTTTAAGGTAAGTAGGGCCCACTTAGAGTAACTTACCGTATAATTACTGCCACGTGGTAATAAGGATCAACGTTTACTGCGTGGCCGACCTTATCCGAAAATCCTGGGTTTTCATTTTATTGTTTCGGTGCATGAACCGTCACGAAAAAGAGAAAAGGCGAAGGGAAGGGAAGGCAAGAGAAGGGAAGAAAGGACGCTGTGTCAGCACGATGAGAACACGTGGCACATAACATTCTAGAAGTAACGGACGTTTGATGCGGATCATAAGTAATTGAACACGTGGTTAACCATGTCGTGGTCTCATTAGGTAACACGTGTGTCCTGTTACGAGAAACGTCGGCTGTTGTTAGGCAGAAATTTGCATGAGAAAAAAGGATTTTTGAGGAGAGGAAGAAGAAGAAGTGTGTCTTTGTATGTGAAAGGGAAAGGAGAAAGGGAGAGAAAAGCAAAAACCGGAAAAGTGATCGACGATGTAACAGTGAAGCTGTGTGTGGTGACAGCTGCCAGTTAGGTTTAGTTTTTGATGCCTTGATGGTTCCTTCTACTCTTCACCCTCTCTATACGGAGGGTTTAGGGTTTTAATACAATAAATAATTGCAACAAAGCCATTGACATAATGAGAGAAAGATGCCGATGATGAGGTCATGGGTCAAAAAAAACCATAGAGAAAGAGAAACTTGTATTTATTACAAGATTATTACGGAGGAGCTTATGTAAGATAAAAGAAGAGAAAGGTTCTGGGCTTGGATGAAATTTTGGAATGGTTTGGTGAGTCAACTATGATTTGGTTTGACTATGAGGATCAGCTTTGACTTTATATTCTCATGTGTGTTTTCCTGACTTCCCATTGGTTTGGAAGATTATGTGTGCTACGAGGATCTAAGGATATTCTTGGGGTTTTGTTTAATTAATTTCTTAACAAGCCTTTAGTTTAATATATATGAAGTTTTATTTTTTTTCCATTTGCAGCTTGCTTTCGAGTTTAGGTTAGCTAATTTCTATGTATTTGAGTGTTTCAAATCTTATCCTTTTTTTTTTCTTCTCTATGTCATTGATTATTTTTCTTCTCTCTTACACAATCTTTAGATATTAAGAGAAAGAGATAATCGACATGTTAAGAAAGAGAGAAAGAATAAAAACACTAGAATCCATAATTTGTTCGATATTAGAATACCTTTTCTTCGATCCCCACCATTTTATTGGTACTGAACTCCTCTTCCACAAAGCCAACGGAGAACAAAAGGATCGACTCATTTTCTATAATTAGTATTATGTCAACTAAAATATTAGGAAAGTGTACCCTTATGCTTAGAAACACATCGGCTAAAATGACTGTCCAGCCCATGTTTTACAAACTAAGAATTGGGTCATATAATTGTCTAATCAATATCAAATTCGACTACGACTGATCTCGATTTTAACCAGTTCAACAATATCAACCCTTGCATATTGTCGTACTCATATTGGATCTGTACATATTGTAACGATATAATATCTTCTTGAATGATCTCCATATCTACGTCAATAAGATTGCGCTCCCCATCAAGAAGTCAAGCCTTTGCCCTTGATATCTTATTACCTTAGGATAAGGACAACCCTTCATAAACCAAGTGATGGAATGGATCATGAAACCCCCTAGTATCTCTATATCAGTTGTGTGGATGGAAATTAAAGAAGGGATGAAGTTAGCTTGGTGGGGGAGGTCTTATGAACTATGAAGCTTGGACCATGTAATGTGGGTTTGACCTTTGACAGGTAGGGATCCACTCAATTAATCATCATTATCTCTTCAATCTAACAAATTGACCACCAATCAAATCTCCTCTTTTCATTTTCATGAAACAAAAAGATCCAAGGAAAAACAAAAAAGAAAAATTGGGATAATACCCCCACCCCTAATCTCACTTGAACATGACTAAAAGAAAACTCTTCTTAAATTTATTAATTGACTTAGAATAAAAAATATGAAATGACTATTAAGTGTAGTGCTACACCAAAACTATAGTGTTGAGTTGGCAAACCAATTAATCAAATAATGGCAAAGACATTAGAGCCAATCTAGCTTATTAAGTAGCTCTTCACCACCAAACCTAAAAAAAACATGTCCTTAATCATCACTGTTCACTTGTCTTTTTGTGATTATAAAGACCCTATGAAGTATCTCATTCACTTCCGAATCCGGTTTCTGTACCCTTGATAATTCTACTCTGATCCTCTATTTTTTTTTTTTTTTTTTGGTAAATGGATATTTAATTAGAAGAAGTGCAAGAAAATGCCAAGACATCCTCATTACAAGCTTCAAGAAGCCAAGGAGTGGAATTAGACCATACGGTCTGACTTGCCACGAACTAGGCCTTCCTAGCTAGGGAATCAGTTACCGAGTTAGCCCATCTAGAAACATATTGAACTCTGACCCCCTATTAGCATATGAATTATCTCATTCAATTTCGAATTTGGTTCATGTACCTACGATAAGCAACTTTGACCCCTCATTTACCATACATTTAGGAGAGATTCATCTTATCAGTGTTAAAAAATGAACCCCCTTCTGAATTTGTGGTGAAGGGGATTTCGGGGTAGAATTATTTAATTCCAACTCTTTGTTTCCCTTTCTGAACTAAAACAATAGGTGGCCAGCAAATTAAATTAAAGCAATACCATTAATGCATTTCTGGTCACTAATGAAACTTGATCAACTCTTAATTAGTTAGTAATTTGTTGGAAAATTGTAGTTCCCTAATGAGTTAGTAATTATTAATTGGCCTTTAGAACTTTGTATCACATAGTCTTGGTTCATGGTATAGTTTAAATTAATGCACTAAATCTTCGCCCAATTCATGGGATTAGTAGTCCATAATGACTGTTATATACTTCTTAACCACTCTTCAAACTTCCATGGCTTCAGTCAATGGTTGGCACTTTGTAATTAATTTCCTCGTTTAAGTCGAATTAATCAACAAACCGAAATTGATGGTTGAAGATTCAATGTTCTTGTTAAGGTTCAGAGAACCTTCATAAGTTCAAATACACACAGAAGCAGCTCGTTTATAACGTTTCAAATGTTTTCTACCTCATGTGTTGTTGAAATAGATGAACGTCTGCTGGTAAAATATGGTGGTTTCAGGAATATTCAGCAAAATTTAGTCATGCATCATGAAGCCAAAGAAAGGCTTTTTATTTTATTTTATTTATTCAAAGTTTCATCTGTGATCTCTCGTGATTTGAAAGGAGAACTAGACAATATTGTGATCTTCCTTGAAATTATTTGTCAGAGTTAGTTTTTATGACTTCAACTCATATTCAACCTTTGATGAGAATTCAGATTATATTGATTCTAAGATCGATCAGGTCAGCTTTTCAACCTTCAGCAATGTTGTCTCACATCTACCTTATAATACCCACGTGATCAAATTCAATTTTATATGAATAAAATTTTTAAGGATAAGTCTAAAATAGTCAAATAAATTCATTTTCATAACAAAAAATAAAAAATAAAAGCTCCAAAATTGTGGGCATGCAGGTAGACACCTTGAAAGGTTATCCGTATCTCAGATTCCTTCTCTATGGAATCATTTGAAGACTTATCTAAAAGAAATATATAATCAATCAATTAAAGCATATATTATTTAAGTTGAATTTGAACTTAATACGATGATAACAAATCTTGGTCTTTGGGTTGGCTCTATAGATTTTTGTCTTCAATCAATTTTGTTTGAGGTCATACTAGATGCAAGGCCTAAGCTATACATATATATTTTTACCACGTCTCCTAACTTATCTTATATTTGCCCTTGATTTTGCTAATTTTTTAGATCAGAGGCATTTACAGATCTCCCGTACCAACTCAAATGACTTTTTCATAGTTTATTATTTATTAAAGAATTTATTAGATATAATTAATCTAATAATAAAACTAATCACTCATGTGCCTAAAATGGTCAACCATTCAAATATGCTTGTTTAAGTCAAAATTTTGCCATTTAGGCCTAGCATAAGTTTTTCTACACTCATCACTTTAATGTCAATAATAATTAAAAATAGGGATATTTACTATTGCCCTCTTGTACTTTGATTTTATTACTATTGTATCCCCTATACTTTTCAAAATTACTAATCCAACCTTTAACTTTGTCTACAATTACTATTGCCCCCTACCGTTAAGTTCCGTTAGTTTACTGATGATGTGGCATCTTTATATTTTCTCAAAAACCCCAAAATACCCTTATACTTATCTCTTTACTTATTTATCCCTTTGTCAAGTTATAGTAGTACCCTTAATTAACTATGGAGAAAAAAATAACTATAATTTATTATATTCTAAAAAAAAAAAAAAACTACCAAATAAAGAAAGAATGATTGAATAAAACTCAAATAGAAACTGAAGAGGAAGGAAAATCTAATTCAACTCAAATTGAAAAGTGAATATCACCTAAAATATTTTCAAAATAAATAAAGTTTAGTGAAGGTGAGAAACCAAATTGGATTTGGATTTTGCTCATTTCTTTAATTCAAAATAAATGAATTTTAAATAAATGAAGTTTAGTGAAGGTGGGAAACCAAATCGGATTTGGATTTTGCCCATTTCTTTAATTCAAAATAAATGAAGCTTAATGAAGGTGGGAAACCAAATCGGATTTGGATTTTGCCCATTTATTTAATTCAAAATAAATGAAGTTTAGTGGAGGTGGGAAATCAAATTGGATTTGGATTTTGCCATTTCATTAATTCAAAATAAATGAAGTTTAGAGTAAAATTGACATTTAATCTGGTTTTTATAAATGGGGTAGCATCGTCTTTTGATTTCTTAATTTTAATGAAAGACAAATTAGACATTACATATTCAAACTTAACGGCTACTTAACACCGTTATAAGGAAGGGGGGCAACAGTAATTTCGTAAAGAACAGGGTTTTATTAGTAATAAAATCAAAGTACAGGGGGACAACAGTAATTATCCCTTAAAAACATATAGATAAAGAGAGATTTCTCTTTCTTCCTTTTACTTAGTCTCAATTCATTCATCCTTTTACCTTTAGACCCCAAAAAATTATTTTTTCGGGTGTCTCTAATTCTCTCTTGTATAATTGTTAGTCTCTTTCTTTATCATTTTTTACGTTTGAATGGGTCATGTTTGTAATCTTTCATAACACTATGTAGATTCAGTTTTTATTAATTGTTAGGAATGGATACACTATGACTAAAAACGAACACAAGTAAAACACACCCTCATCACAAAACAAGCTCTCCGAAGTCCAAACCATGGTTTTCCTTTTGGTTGTTATCACCATGGAACAATATATCACCGAACCGAAAAAAGGCCCCGAAACAAGATTGGAGAAATCTCGCGATATATCGGAAATTTTCATTTTTTTTATTTTTTTGTTACGATTTTTATGCTATTTCTTGCACTTTTTAGACGATTTCTCTCACGATTCTATCCCAATCTTACCAATTCTATCCCAATGATTCAAGACTCAAAAATTAATGTGTTAAATGTAATTAGGAAGAGAATCTATATAGAATAATTTATAGATATGAAGACATTTTATGGCAAAATCTTCAAGATTAATGAGCAAGCTTACCAATTATATTCTAGTGATTTAATCCTCAAAAGTCAACATGCAAAATGTGGTTAGAGAAGATTATATACATGAAATAATTTATGGAAACAATTTAAATTATGAATGAAGTTTCTAATAGAATCTTCAGAGTGAATGGATATCATTCCAATTATGTCCGAATGATGTAGGTCTCAGAAGGTAATATGTTAAATGTGGCTAGGTAAGAGAATTTAAATGGAAGAATTTATAGGAAATAATTCAAATTTATTACATATTTGCATTAAATTAAAATATGCATCAAATTTACCAAAATTATTGACAAAAAATATTAGAACTTAGAGCAAAAATTTTCAAAGTGGGGGGCAAAATATCGCCGAAATCTCAGACGATGTTTTGCACAGCGAACTGGGCGAGATGAACGAACTTTCGTTCATTGGTTATCACTTTCTTGAATTAGTACACTAAAAAGTTTTTTTTTTCCCAAAAAACCAGCTCTCAAAACCATGATTTTCGTAGTCAGCCGCCAGAGGCTTGTAACTCTTAATCTAGTACCTTCTTTCTTTGTTACTGTTGCAAGAATTTTCTAACGTTGACCATGGAAACTGAACTTTCTCGATTGAAACATATATTTTTCTTTACTGAATCGGCATTGCTGCAGTAGGTTATATATTGAACTCAAAGTTCGTCATGTTTGGTTAAGTGCTTAACCACCAAACTGTTTTATCCCTGCAAGAAAGATGAATTAATTTGACTTGGCACTTTAATTCATTAGATATATATATATATTTTTTCTCAACCCTTTACATGTTACATGGAAAATTAATCAAAATCAACAACATTAGATCGTTGATTAAGTCGAAGAGATAAGAGAGATTAATCACCTTATCAGAGATGAAACTGCAGTTGCTGATTTGGATTCAATATTTGTTGGTTTCAGAGCCTTCAGATTAGACCTTAGAAAATAAATCAAGCTTGCTATTACATCATTTGTGTAGAAAGTTTCAAACTTCCTGCTTGATGTTCAGTAGAAATCCATGAATGTCTGCTAAGTTAAAGAGAAACTATTCTCCATGTGATAGCAACAAAAGGGCTTCCTGCTTCCGGGGGATAAAGAAAAATATATTAGATACAAAAAAAACAAGATGAGTTCAATCAACTAATTCACTCAATTGAGTGCATTACATATTTATAGTAGAAGGAGCATCTACTCGATTGGAAATACATATATGATTCTTCACATAAATATTCTTGATATGGAAAGATAATTCCCCAGATAGAAGGTCATAGAATAAATATTACTACCAATATTGTTAATGAGATGGTTGTATATTCACCAATATTGCATCATGAGGTAATTGAGATCTTCAATTGGAAGTACAATCTCTTTGGGGTAATGGACATCCATAATAAATATTATTTATAACACTCCCCCTTGGATGTCCATCAATAGATAATGTACCTCATTAAAACCTTACTAAGAAAAACCCTGTGGGAAAAAATCTTACTGAAGGAAAAAGAGTATACATATCTAAATAATACGTATTGGTAGCTGCCTCATTAAAAACCTTATCGGGAAAACCCGGGGGACAAAACCTTGGTTAAGGGAAAAGAGTGCAACTATTTTACTCCCCCGATGATAACATCATTGAGTATCTTTGAATACGTACATTCCATTATCATGTACCAACTTCTCAACATTTGAAGTAGGCAACGCCTCAATAAATAAACCTGTCAAGTTATCACTTGAACGAATTCAATGAACATATATTTCACCATTTCATTGAAGATCAAGAGTGAAGAAGAATTTCGGTGAAATATGCTTCGTTCTATCTTCTTTGATGTATCATCCCTTCAATTGAGCTTTGCATTCAGCATAATCTTTATATAATATTGTTGAAATTCCTTCTTCTAATAGAAGACTGCATGCTTCATGAATGTGTTGTATAATTGATTTTAACCAAATATAAAATAGTTAACATTCACTTGAAAATAAATAGCATGTTTGAGATCTAGTTTTATGTAGATCAGATAAATATCCTGCATCTGCAAAACTAGTAAGTTGATATCCACATTCATAAAATTAATATCATGTCAATAATTTCTCGAATATACTGAAATATATGTTTTATAACATTTCAGTGTCTTCGTATTGGAGAATAAATAAATCTTGTTAATACACTTATAGAAAATGCTACATCCGATTGTGTATTATCAGCAAGATACATTAATGCCCCCAATAGCACTAAGATATGGTACTTCAGGACCAAGAAATTCTTCACTGTTTTCTTGGGGTCGAAATGAATATTTCTTTATATTGAGCGATCTCACAACCATTGGGGTACTCAATGGATGTATTTTATCTAGATAAAATCTCTTCAAAATATTCTCTATATAAGTTGATTGATGAACGAATATTTCATTCGTCAAATGCTCAATTTATAAATCAAGACAAAACATTGTCTTTTCAAGATTTTCATTTCAACTTTCTTAAAATAATCTACTACTTTTGGAAACTCTTCAGGAGTTTCGATGATATTTAAATCATCATCATATATACTTACTAAAATTAGATCCATATCCTTTAATAAAGGCACAATAATAAATTGGATCATTTTTATGCTTTTCATTTAGTAAATATCCACTAAAGAGATTACCATATATGCCTCGATAATCTTTGAAGCCTTATTGAACAAACTTCCTAGGAATTTTTATATGCTTCATCATTTTGAATCCTTCAGGATTTTCATATATATTTCACACTCGAGTGAGCCATATAAATAGGCTGTAATAATATCCATTAGACGCATGTCAAAATTTTCATATACTGCCAGATTAATAAGATATCTGAAGGTGATTGCATCCACCACAAGAGAACATGTTTCCATGTAATCAATGCCAGGCATCTGCGAAAATTCTTGTGCCATAATTCATGCTTTATATATCACGATTTCATTCCTTTTTTCATTTCATTTTTCGCAGAAACTCATGTACCCCACGGCTTTATACCTTTAGATGTTGGACTATAGGTCCAAAACTTTATTTTTCAAGCGAATTCAATTCTGCTTGAATTGCGTCTCTACATTTTGGCCAATCATTTCTTGATTTATATTCATCAACAAATTTATATTCAAGATCCTCGTCTTGTTCCATTATTTCAACAAAAACATTATATGCAAAAATTGTTGTCGACAACTTTATATTTTCGGTTCCATCTTTTTCCTGCAATGACATAACTAATCGAGATCTCTTCATTATTTTCGGTACCTGAACCTTTTCCGGGTTTTATAGAAAGTTATGTCTTCGGGATCTTCAAATCAATTGTCTCCATATTATGACCATCTTGATCATTTGCTCCTTTCCTTTTCTAGGATTTTATCCTTGGAACCGATTGATCTTCCACGTTTTAAACGTGGTTTAATTTCATTTGCACTGATAGATTGTCCTGCTGGGACATCAATTCTAATTGAAGCATTTACAGCTGGAATATGAGATTTAGTAACTCTTAGGTCAGCAAATCTGGCAGTTGATTTATAATATTTATTGCATTATCCTTTGAACTTCAAGTTCACAGTGCTCAGTGTGAGGATCTAATGAGATAATGATAATGTATACAATCAATCTCTTTTTCCAACTGTTTATTCTCTCCCCCTCATGTTGGAAAAACTAATTCATCAAAATAATACTCAGCAAGTATTGCATTAAATAAATCTCCTATCCTTAGCAATATATTGAATTATATAAGGAGATTTATATCCAACATATATTCCCAACTTTATTTTGGGACTCATCTTTGTGCGCTGTGGTGGAGCAATTGGAACGTAAGCCGTACATCCAAAAATTTTAAGATGAGAAATATTTGGCTTTTGACCATAAGCCAATTGTAATAGGGAGAATTTATGACAACCTTTTGGCCTGATGCGTACAAATGATGCTTTGTTCTCATAAACAATGGTTTAGCAATTAATTGGAGACAATTAATAAATAATTTTACCAAACCATTTTGGATATAAACATGAATAACAGGCTATTCAACTGTGATTTCAGTTGTTATACAATAATCATAAAGCCTGAGATATAAATTCACCAGCATTATCAAGACAAACTGTCTTTATCTTATAATTCATAAATTATGCTCTTAATCTCATTATTTGAGCAAACAATCTCGCAAACACCAAATTGCGAGTTCATAATGAACATACATGTGACCGATTTATAGATGCATCTATTAAAATCATATATTATCTGAATGGTCCACATGATGGGTGAATGGGCCCATACATTTCACCCTCTATCGTTTCAAAACGTAGAATGTTCAATCTCAACTTTAGTGGTGAATATTTAATAATAAATATTTCTTGAAAACAAATAATACAAGAAAATTCTACTTAATTGAAGAATCTTCTGTTCTTCAATGGATGACATTGATTTTCAATAATTTTTCGCAGCATACTTGATCCTATGGTCCAACCGGTCATGCCAAATAATAAAATTATTGGAATCAATGTTCATTTGATTTACCCAAGCATGTGTTTCAACCATGCGATCATTCGTGTAGTACAAATTGGGAGAAATATCTAATAACTTTGTATAGATATTTACTTATACCATTATTTGTAGTCTCAATCTGATAATAATTTTGGCAAATAGCTTTGAAACTTAATAAGTTTCTTTGAGACTTACTACAAAATAATGAATTATTTATAACCAATTTTATCTCCCAGATAATAATAGATTAGCTCTTCCGGAGCTTCCAATCAATGTTGTACTACCGATTTTATATGAACATTGGCTTCCGTATCATCAAATATGAGAAATATGTATATTTTTCTCTCAAGTATAATATGCGTCACAAAGATATAAGAGAATATTCACATTCTTCATCAAAATGAAACAAAATATATTAAAAGATATATAGAAAGTCAATAAAAAAATTTATAGAAGAAAAAGATTAAATTTAAGATAAACTAACATATGAGATGAGATTTGAAGAGAAAAGAATTGCATAATCAAATCTTCAACTATTATCTTCAAAGAAGTTTGCAGCATCTAGATATGTAGTACATGTGAGGCCATCAAAATCATTCATTTTATAGGCAAAAATTGCTCAAGTATCATGATTTTGGAAAAGTCTAATTTATCTCCACATTATTTTTATTTCTTTAATTAAGGCTTGACAAAGCTTAATTAAATATTGTGGAGTATGATATATACGTGTCTAATAGCTTTCATACCACATCGGTAAAAAATATTATCTTCACTTCTTGAATTGTTATATTGAGAATCCTTATTATTCTCTTATTTACTTCCATAATAATGACGGTAATTATTCCGTCTTTTGCCTCATCCTCTTCTCACTCATGATCATAATTTTAATTTTGCCTTCTTTCGGGCATATTATGAATTGCTGCATTCACTTCAGGGAATGGAGTAAAACTAATAAGATGAGCTTCATGACTTTTCATTAATAGTCCATTATTTTACTCAACCACAAATAGGCATGATATCATTCGGAGTATTTCTTAAAACTCCTTTTACAATATTACTATTGTAACAACAAATCTGAAACTTGAAAATTTGTCGGATATTTTCATGAATAATATTTTCTCCTTATAATTTCAAATACTCGATCGTATTTATTTACTAAATCTTTTTTCAAATCTTGCCTTCTGGCTCCCTTCCGCCTCAAATCTTGCAACTTCAGTGCATCTCTAACTGTATTCATTTACGCTTCAAATCTTTCAACTTCATGTGCATCTCAGACGCCTGTATTCTTTACAATTTCAAATCTTGGAACTTCAGTCTTTATTCTCTTGCTGATGCATTTAACAATCTTTGTGGTGCAAAGCTAGCAGCCACTATATACAATAAATAAAACCACAATCATTAAAGCAACATAATATCTTATTATTTGATTGATTCTTATATTCAATAAAACACATACCTTTTATCATGATGCACTTACATTTCAAGATGGACATGGTAAACTCCATTGTTTACAAAAACGTGCGAGGAGATCGATCATTATTTTCACTTTGGAATAGATAACATAATGATACATTGTCTGCTGTCTTTCTTCTCAAAACGCAATACTTCGAGCGGATTCGTTCTTCGAGCGGAATCGTGCTGATAACGTGTTATAAAATAAAGAGAAAATATATTAGATACAAAGAAAAAGACAAGATGAGTTCAATCGAACTAATTCACTCGGTTGAGTGCATTACATATTTATAGTAGAAGGAGCATCTACTCTGATATGGAAATACAATATATGATTCTTGCACACAATAAGATATTCTTGATATGGAAAGATAGATTGCCGCCCAAGATAGAAGGTGCATAGAATGGAAATATTGACTACCAATATTGTGTAATGAGATGGTTGTGATATTCACCAATATTGCATCCTGAGGTAATTGAGATCTTCAATTGGAAGTACAATCTCTTTGGGGTAATGGACATCCATAATAAATATTATTTATATAAAATTATTTTTTTTTTTTTTTTTTTTTTTTTTTTTGTTTTTTGGGTTTTTGTTGGAAAAACTCAAAAACGTAAAAAGAGAAAAAACACAAACTAATATAAAAAACAGAAATTTTTTTTTTTTTTTTTTTTTTTTTTCTTCTCCCTTCTTTTATTTTTTTTTTTTTTTTTTTTTTTCCCCCATATATTTGAAGTTCGAGAGAAAAAAAAAGGCCGGGGGGGGTGTTTTTTTGGTCATGATCGACACCTCTTAGATCATGAGTTTGATGCTCCCCATGGTGTATATAATAATTGCAACCCCTTTTGGCCCGAAAAAGATAAAAATTCTCACCCCTTAATATAAAGCTATCAATTTCAAAAATAAAAACTTGTGAAATAATATCAACAACCTGTACAATATATGAATTCATTTGAATATACAACAAATTCCTAAAAACATTTTTCGATTGATCCTAAACTATGATCTATGACATGATATTAAGTAGATTTTTTTGGAACTTCAAATGTAAGAAAAATCAGACAGTTGCAGAAATAATGATTGATCCAAACGGATAGGTCCGATAGCGTTTTTTTCAAAGCAAATAACCTATACGGAGGTAGAGGGGGATAATTGTTTCACATAAACATGGCTTCATCCTTCATCCCAGAGAGACTTGAACTCTCTCTTTTTATTTTTATTTTTTTTAATAAACATGTAATATATTGATCTACCATGTAAAGCTCTCCGGTTGGAAGAACACTCACCAACCAGGATCTAAAAATAGGCCATTTGGTTGTACAAAGAAGCTACTGAGCCATCCTAACTAGTGTGCCAGTCAAGCTGTTATGCGCTATTGACTACATACTATAGGGGTTTGGTCTTTGCCAACTGAGCCGACTCCTTAGTTTCAGACGAGTAGCATTTAATATATGTTGTAAAGGCATTTTCTATACATGCCCATATTAAATGCATTTAAATGAAATGCAAAAACCAAGGGAAAACCATGGTGCACACCACAACATGATCGTTAAAGGTTGAGATGAAACACCAATTGAGTAAATAAACCTAGTAAAACTCGTTAACCCTACCCACCCAGACCCCGTCAACTTGCCTCCTTTCCTTCTCTCGGTGTTTCTCCCCTTTTTTTTCCTCCCGCACCACATCCCCTCTCTTGCTTTGTTTGGTGTGTTTGCTTTCTGGTTTGCCGTCGATGAGGGTCGGAGAGTGGTGTGTTGGCTTCTCCGCCTGGTTTTCGGCCTAACAACTTTACTGCTTCAGCAATACTCTACCCACTCCTTTCATTGTCTTCTCCAACTGAAATCAAACCCTATGAGTCCTTTACGTTCTTATCCCCTCATCCTCTACCCCATCAATCAATCTTTTTCCACCATTATCTTTCTTCCTGTTGCTCCAAAATCTTGTTCGGCAGAACAAGTGAGCTAATCTACAAAAACATATGCTCAACTGGGTTGGTCGAGTAACGCCTTCGACGATAAAGTTAATGAAGTACACAACCTTAGATGAATAAAGCAAGTTGTAGATCTTGATGCTAGTGGGAATAACTCAAGAATGTGTACCTGATAATGGTAATGGCATGAGTATTAATAGCTTAGGCGAGGTCACCTTGGTTGTGTTGTGATGGAGTTCAACTAGAATTTTGTGATTGCTCTTTAACTTGTAGGGGAAAGAATAGAGTCTTATTTGTTGAGAGAGAGCTTAACTCGTATTGTGATTGTGGAGTATGATTTGGACTCTAAGAGCAATTCAACATTCTTAACTTGATTATAATTTTTATCCCTAACTTTAAGAAGGTTGGTTACAACTTAGAAGGTGTACATTACTGAGCACATTATAAACATGCATTTATCATTATTTATTTGTTTTAACTTTCAATACTTAATTAATTAGAAAAGAGCTAATTGAATATCTTTGTGTCTTTTCAAGAATAATGTGTTTTGGCCATTACAAATAAATATGGAACAAAGTTAACAAATATATTAGATATTGGAGGATTTTTAATCAAAATAAAATAATGGGATTCAATCTTGCTACCCAAAAATCATAAATGTTGAGATCCAATATAATTAATGTAAAGAGAGCACGAATCTTAGTCAAATTGGAAACAGGTGGAGGTCCAAGGAAAAAAATTGGTAACAAAATCTGAAAATCTTGTACATAGACCCACCTTGAGTATTTTGGGCATAACTCTCTCGTATGAACTCGGATTGAGGTGATTCAAGATGATATGGAAAGATAACAAACAAATATAAAAATTTTTACTTTTGAGTTTTTCCATAATCCAAACGAATAAGGGTCGAATTAACTGGTAAGAGGACAAGCTCATAGTGTGCGGGATATATAAAAAGGAGTGAACCACTATTAGAAGAGAAGACGGCGAACAAGGATTTTGGCTTTCATCTCCCTCTCTCATTGCGCAAGAAGAAGACCACGACCCTCTCTCTAAGTTCCATTATTATTTGTTTTATGAGCTTTGTTATAATGAATAGCTAGTTTCTTTTTCTTTGGGATGTAGATGAATCATTGCTTATTTCATTAATTTGATAGTTCTATGCCTTCTAGTTGATACTTTAAATTGTGTTTGATCTGGCCGAAGATGCTCTATAGCTAAGCAAACTAAGTGTGCCAAGCTTCGGCAAAGGACGATAGCCTTGTGATGATAGGGGATATCTAGGAGAGACCATCTTTTGTTTTGAAGTATAGAGTTATATCGGTTAGTGGCATTGAGGATTCGAAATCCCAAAGATCCTTACATATTCATAGTTAAAGTTTTTGCATTGATTAATAGTTTAATTTCTTTGTGTTTTCTTAAAGTAGAATAAAAACAATTCAGATTTGCTTTAAAATAGGTTTTGTTGAATTCAATCTTAGTAACTTAGCGTTTTAGCTCCCGTAGTTCGACCTCATACTTTCTTCCAGCTAGGTTAATATAGGATTTTATTGTTGATAAGCGACATGATCAGCAAATACCTTGGTTCATTCGTGATCTGACCAACGATTGGTCGATTTAACTCATCCCTAGTTGACCTAAACTAGTATATTATGGTTCATCCATATCATGAGCCCCCCCCCCCCCCCCCCCAATCACTTAGTCACATTAACTCCATGTTCGGGCCAAGTGATTAAGATTTTCCCAACAAGGATTCGATCTAGTCAAGTGATTTTTGGCTTGACTTGTGCTCAGTCAATTTTAAAGACAACGTAAACAATGCATTCTATGCCAATATGACAATTACATTGTAGCATGGTAGGATGCTAAAATTTGATATGATCGTTCTTTCTTGAGTTACCACTTAGTTTCCCCGACAATGGGTTGGTTTTTTTGTAACCAACAACATTATATTTCTTCTTGACTTTGCTCACTTTATGTGGTCAATCGTAGCATTCTTTTTGTATATTTTTGTTATTTTATTGGTCAAGCAATCTTCCATGGTCAATCAAGGACTAAAAAAAAACTTTCAAGTCGCCATGTTCTTGATGTTGATCGTTTAATCTGGACGTTCTATAGAGTGATAGAATCCTTGTTTGGATAGGAAACCATTCCAAAGTCTTCGGAAGTTAGCTGAACTCTACCCATGTTCATTGCTTAAAAAGCATGTTATATGATAGGTTGCTTAATTGCATTAATATTCTATCAAATCGAACAACCCCATATTTCTAACCCGAGACCGTATTTCAGTCCGAGACCCAGGTCTATCGGGTGATTTTGATGTCCATATTGAGTCCTGATCCTACCCCGCCCTGGTGGATCCTTTGTCGGGTTGCTTGTTTTTGGTTGAGTGTTTGTTGGATGTCGATGGGTGATCTCCCCATCTCTTCTTTAGGGTGGTTGGCTTGGGTTCACCCCTGGCCCCTTGTTGGATTCTGGGGGGTTGTTTTTTAGGCTCTTTGTTTGTTTTCTTTTTGCCCGCTTCTTGGCCCCTTGTCTGTATTATTTTATTGTGGTTGTTTTGGGTTGGGTGGGGTTTCGAGTAGTCGGCGTGTTGGGTCTCTTCCTTTTCGTTTGCGTGGGTTGTTTCTTTGTTCTTTATCTCTTTGTCGTTTTTGTTAACCCACCCCTGTCTTTGTGGTTCCCTTTTTTGTGCTCTCTTCCATCTCTTGGTGTTCCGTTGCCCTTTTGTGGGGTTTTGTCGGGGGTTGGTCTGTGGTATTACTGGTTCCTTCTTTGGTTGGGGTTTGTTTGAGACTTGGTCATGTTACTCATCCGGTTGCGTTGGTTTCGGTTGCTCTCTGTTTTGGGGGTCCTGTGGGGTGCTCCCTGGCCGCCCGTGGGCTGGTCGGCCTGACTTTTGTTCGTTCTTGATTCATTTAACTTCTGTTCTGTCCGCCCTCCCGCGGTACCCTATCCGGCTCCGGGTGTGTCCCGCGTCGGTTCGTGTCAACCTCCACTCTCTTCATGTCATCGGTGCGGTTCTGATCCATTGGATGATCATCGATCGGTTGATATAATCAGTATCCGATGTAGTGAGCTCCCACTTACATCCGTGGTAGCTCTAGGAATAAACTAGACAAAATCTAATCCCGTAGGTACATTGGGTAACTAATTATTCTCCACTTTATAGCGACATCCTTGTATGTATAGATCTCATATAGACAGGCGCTTCCACTCAATGGTCGGACTAGCATCGTCGGCATACCACTGGGGATCTTGGTATTGTGGTAACCGAATCACCTTCCGAGATATGTCTCTTCGCCTTGCGCTTCTTCATGGGACCGTCATTACTCGACTGCAGGATAGTCTAACAACATTGTACAATGGAATGAGTTTCAAGACCCGAGGCGTTATCCATGTAACATTGGGATTCCGCCATTGCAATATGATATGAGACAACAATGATGAATGATCTAACTCTATGGATGCTGGTCTCTTTGGCGCATGCTTTAAGTCATAGCACGTACTTCTTTAGGAGTCCACTCACATCCTCAACCATTTGTATCTTGGATTCTTACGGATCATTTCACCGGTCTTGAGAGCGATTGGTTGGGTCCTTCATCCCTCGGACACCTTGGCGGGGGTTGTCCACCTCTCTCACCCATTTGGTTGTCTGGCGCATGTCGTGGTCCTAGCTGCAGTCTTCTACTTGGTTACATCGTCGATCCAGATACTTCCATTCCTCGTCCCCGCGTCCTTTCCGGTATCCTTACACTGAGTCGCGTATCCTATGGCACGCCACTCGGACTACGGACTCATCACCCTTTGATCATCCACATATGGTGGGAGCTCTCCGTCCTCTCACGGTTGGTTCCGGTCTTGCGCCGTGAGCCCAAGTCTAATCATTGCACCCTACCATAATGGCCCCCACATGTGATTCTGTCCTCTCCGGGTTGGTTACCGGTCTTGGGCCTGATCCCCATTGCTACCACGGGTCGTTGGTCTCAATACCCCTCCGTTAGGTCCACATACGACATCCTAGCCAAACACTACTAGCAATCCTAGTATGTCATCCACGTTTAGGAAGGTGTCGAGGGCATCTCCGGCACCCCATATATTCCCGTGTGTCCAGGCGTTGGGACACCTCTCCTTTCCAAACCATCGTAGCATACACATGCATCAATTCATATCATCACATATTGGTAACTACATATTGGAGAATCGGTATTACAATCACTTGTATAACTTTGGTAGTAAATCATACATGAATCAATTCAATATGAATAAGTAATGCTACCGTAATCAAGTTATGCAACGTAGTATATCATTGTAAGAATCTAATTTAGGAAACATATTCATGATATTCAAATATAGAAACTAGATTCATGCTATCTATGTAATTAAGGAAATAACCATCCTTACCTTTTATAACTCGCAAAGGATCCTAAGAAATCAAGTAAGATCTTGGCAAACTTGAGAAGAAGGTCCTAAACAAGTATATACAACATATTAGGAAGATCCCTAACGAAAATATATCAAAACATCCAAACAGCCTTCTGGAGTTGTGTACTCATTGGTCGAGTGGTCCTCGACCAATCGCTCGACCAATGCATTGCCTATAAAATCGAGTTTTAAGATATGAAATCCATTTGGTGGTTCAAAAGGGTACTAATCAAGGGGTAGACTACATCAGTAGTATTCTAGCATATAGGGGACCTCAAAACACTAATCAAATCAAGGTATCAAGATCCAAATTAGGAAACAAAAGTTACCATAATTAACTCAAACATGGATCTTGATGAATTTGAAATAGAAAACAAGGACAAGAACTATAGGAGGATGGATCATTGCTTTGTAATGAAAACATGAAAACATGCATAGGTCTTCATGGAATAAGGCTTAGAAGCATAAATCTAAATAAGGAAATAAAACCTACCATATATGTAACTATCATGCATCATGAAGAACACATAGTAAGGTAGAAGAGAACAACTAGAATTCTATGGATTATGGATCATGGAAAGAAAACACAACCATTAACCACTAACATGATCAATGAAAGAAGATCCAAAGAGATCAATTCGATTAGAAGATTAACGAGATTAAATCATGGTTTGATCATGAATCCTTCAAAAGCTTGCAATGATCATGGTTAAGATCATTGTTCTAGCCTTAAATCCTTAGGATGATCATGAGAACATGTTCGAGATGTTTGCAACGAGGATGCACATCTCTTCTACTGTCTCAACTCAAAAGGAAAGAAAAACAAAGATGGAGGAGAAAAAGAGAGAGTAGACATACCTTTTGATGCAAAAGAAGAGTTCCAGATCCGTCAGAAACACCAGGATGCAAGAGAGATGACTTGCGAGGTCTTTGGTTCGCTCCAGGGTTTGGAGGCGCAATACGGTGGACTCGAGGTTGGACTTAAATAGAGCAAGAATCAACCTAATTGCCAAAGACGGACTCATTGGTCGAGTGGATTGGTCGATCGCCCCGATCGACCAATCGTCGACCAATGCTGCGAAGGCCAAAACAGGAATTGAAGGTCCGAACAAATCCAAACCTAAAGGGGTTTTGCACACAAGTCAAGTGACTTACCTAATAGGTAGAAATGCCTTCAAACCAAGATAGAGAGCACTCCAAGTCCATCAACTAATTAGATCTTCATCAGGATTCAGTTTCCATAAATAGAACCTCATCATCAACTTTCATGGATTCAAAGCCGGACACCAGTCCTCTCCTGGGATGGCCCAAAGCTGACTTTTACTTTACTTCGGTCATCGGACCTACAAACAACAAGGTTTCCGGGTCAAGGTTAGGGCTGGGTTTCAGAGTAACCCTGTGCATAGGTATTCACTGTTTGAAAGAAAAGTCATATAATAGTTAACAGATTTCATTTTACGGATAGTTTTACTTATATGCAGGTAAGGACAATTCATCCTATCTCTTGAATAGACTTGTAATATGTTAATCTAGTGTCTATTTGAAATCATGTTTCTATATATATGCTACTATTTTTATGTCTTAATTATAAATCATATTACTTTACTGTTGTTTGTCTTACTTACATACATACTGTGTTGATTATGAATGTTATGTATTGATGCTAGTTGGTATATGGTTCGATGGATGAGGTATCTATTTTGAGATATCTTAGCTAGGGATATCAGAAGGCTGTGGAATGGGACACATGCCTGCTGATGTCTCCGGCACTGTCTTTACTATTTGATGGCATTATTAGGTAGAGTCTAGAATTTCATGGTTAGGTACCCCACATGCTACTACCCTTTCGGTAGGGGGATTGAAACCGTGACCCGTGATGGCGTGATGTGACATTGTGGTCCCCGTTAGTCATATAAATGGTAGGGTTGCATATGTTAGGGTTGGGCTCATGGATGTCCAAGGATCGCCGGGTGTCGTGAGGAATCATGAGAGCATCCGCCCCAATAATATGTGGATGACCATAGGGTTAGGAGTGGAGTCCACCGTAGCCGTCCGTGAGGATTCTCTCTCCTAGGTTGCGAAGGATCCGAACCGGTTGGTTGGTGCCATAGGGGATGTATCGGACTTCATGTAGACATGTAACCAGATACCTTGCATTGGATTAGAAACCCCGCATGCGCCGACTCATTACCAATGGTCATTGTGAGAGGTGTTGACTTAACCCCCCCATGGAAATGAGAGCCGTGTGGACTTTCCCTTTTTCCCCGGATCCCTACGGAGGTAGTCCCTGCCGGATCGAGTGATGAGACTTACCCGGGAGGGCTCGTGTATAACTTAAAACATGTCAACTATTAGAGACCCGCACGTTAGAAATCATAGTATCATTCATATTTTGCATTCATTCTTATTATTGGTACATCTTGACATTTGTTGGATAATCGATGGGATTTGTGATTGTTTCTTCCGGTTCTTTGAACTCCGTCTTTATTTTGTATATGTTTATTAGCCTGCATAAGAAGGAATTATACGGAAGATGGCTGGTTTCCTATGAAGGAACCATCCCGTATGAAGAAGATGTGGCCCGTCGTGGGAGATGGAAATAGCATGTGCGGAGCTCCGCAGCTGCATGAGTGCGCTTATCGCACCTATTGATGGTCGGACGGTGGTGGTCGGTTCGCTCAACGAATAGAGAGAACCGGAGGACACCCTACCTTGAGATTCATGAAAACACTTTTAAACTTAGAAAAGGAACCGGGAAGAAATTGATATAACTCTTTGTTTACTTCCCTGAACCCTTATTCATTTTATTCATTATTTCTTTCCTTTATTATTGTTATTGGAGTATTTGGACTCCTGTAATTCATTTAATTCAGTTATTGAATAGTCTTTGCTCTTAATGATCTGTATTTGTCTTAAATATTGTTGATGACTAAACCTTGGATCTTGTGCGGATCGCCCCCGGGTTGTCGGCGGGTCCGGCCGGTGGGGTGTGACAAAATCCATTTGTATTTTAATGAGATTAATTGTTTTTTTTATTTGGATTTTTATTATATGGATAAATTAGAGCATTTGGATATCAAGTCTAGAAAAAGAGTTGTTGGGAAATGTCATGTCAACATTTGCCACATTGGCCTCCAATCAGTTTTGATGATGACAAACACAATATACTAATGATTTCCTCAAGTTGTGTATTATCTAGGTCATCACTTAAGCGGATCTCGATGCAATGCGACCGGACCAAAGATTTACCGGATACTCAAGCTCAAGTCAAGTCAAGCTATCTTGGACTATAGAACCAAAGTCAAGATGAGTATTAAGACCGTTGCACAAGATCAAGTCAAAGATCAAGTCGAAGATCAAGACTTAGGTTGAATTAGGGCTTAGGACACTCTCGCATACACGCATATGTAAATTCATGTATAATATGTAATTCATGTCACTAGACTGACCTAGGACGTTTTAGTAAGGTATATAAGGCTTAGGGTTGACCAACAAGTCCAAAAATCCAAGCTAAGTCGAAGCCCCAAATATAATTCAGCAACTGTGCACCAGACGGTTGACCGTCTAGTATACTGATGTTGTTTTTCAACACAGTAGGCCAAACGGAATTTTGTCTAGGCTACTTAGGCCAGACGGTCACCCTAACTTAATTCAAATGGCTACTTTTTAATGGTTAGTTTGTTGAGATGGATGATCGTCTTACAGACGAACGACGGTATGGAGTAAAATTTCACTGAAATTTAATATCCATTGGGAGGTTGGGCCAAGCAATTGTGGAACTTCTTTATAAGCCCAACCACCCCCCATTTGAGGGGTTTAATCTTGCCAACAATGCTATTACTCCCTCTCAAGTGAAAAAGCAATCACACAAGTGATCTTGCATTGATTACTAGCTCACCAACTCCACCCAACTTTGAAGATCATCCAAAGTTATCAAGCAAACTTCTGGAAGTCAAGCTTGGAGTTATTGAAGGCTATAGGGACTTCTCATTGATGCATTGCATTTATTGAAGCATTCATTCATTGCATCACACTCACACAAGGGGTAAAGTGTCACACTCCTTGTTAGGTAATATCCATCACCTCTTATACTTGTATTGATTGTTGAATTCTAGTCTAGATTGATTAGGATTTGTATTGGGTGCTCTTGCCCGTTAACAAAGATTGCAAAGGGTGCTCTTGCCCTATTTGATTAACAAAGATTGTAAATAGTAATCTTGCCCCGGAACAAAGAGTGTAAGGGTTTGATTCTCTACCCATTGTATTGATAGAGATTCATTAGTGGAATACTCTCTTGAGTCCAAGAGAGGAGTGGACGTAGACTTGTAAAGTCGAACCACTATAAATTCTTGTGTTGGAATTGCTTGATAGTATCAAATTTCATTTAAATCTTCAATTTAATTTGAAATTGCAATTAAACCGAGAATTTTGGATAATCCACTAAATACAACCTAATCCCCCCCTGTAGGTTATATTAACAATTGGTATCAGAGCGGGAGATCTAATTGAGATTGAAATCAATCTCTAGAAGAGTAAAAGATCATGGGATCATCATTCAACCAATTCTCTTCAAGACCCGAAGGACTTAATACCTCTAGTCCTCCATACTTTGATGGAGAAGGGTTTGCCTATTGGAAAACTAGATTTGAAGATTTTGTATGTACTATTGATAGTGATGTTTGGGATATAATAACTGTAAAATCCCGCTTTATCCTAACCTTGACCCGGCCCGAATTTTATACTGTTGTAGGTCCGAAGACCCGAAGTGGTGGTAGAAGAGACCTGTGGGCCCTCTTAGTGGATGATTCGATGCTTGATCGGCCTATGGACATTGACAATGATGCCCCTACTTGGCACATTGTCGGTGTTGAGTAAAATCTGGCATCGATGAAGATTGAATTAGTTGAAGCACTTCTTGGAATCCCGTGATCAATCCGAAGGTATTTTCTGAAACTAGACTTGTTGATTGACTTGTGGAGAAACCCCACTAGATTTGACCCTGTTAACCTCCCGAATCCACTCCTGAAGTTGCTGTCATGGCTTGGTCGACTGATAGTCAACCAAGAGTAATGGAATTCGAAAAATTACTAAATCACTTCCCATTTTGCCCCTACCTTTTTGGAACTCGTGAATGAGGACCTAAACTAATCATTGGCACTCCAGAGCTCGAGGTTGGACACTCTCTTGGGCTATTCCTTAATGTTTGGGAAGATCTTTGACTCCAATCATTAGTGTATACATTAATCATCAACTCAAAGTATGATTTCTTCTATTCTTCTTCTAATCTATTCATTTTTCTATCAATTGATGATTTTGAAACCATGGCTGAAGTGCTGCAACCTTGCAAACACTTAACCATGAGTTTCCCCCATTCAATTCCTTAATCTTTCCCCACTCATGCTATGTTATGATTCAAATGAGATTAATTGCACTCCATCACTTTGATTCTATTCAATTTAGCCTATTTTGATTCAAATCTGATATGTAGATGCATGTTAAGCTTAGACTATAATGAAATTAAGATTCTAACTTGATTCTTAACACTCATTTGATTGATTCCCATCATCCTTTACAATTTCTATCAATTCCAATTTAATTCTGGTTAGGTATCATATAGAACCTAAAATTTCGATTTGGGCATTTCTGATTGAACCGTTGGATCATCATGAAAATTAGTGTGTAGTATCCTCTTACTGTTATAAACATGCCCTCAAAATTTCGTGACGATCAGAGCACCGGAAGGGCAGTTTCGGATCAAGTTTCCATTGCTGCCTTGTAGTTAACAAGTCTTGGTCGATCGCTTGTCGATCGACGCGATCGACCAAGGCTCAACCAAGAGCTGTTAAGACCCTCGTACCTCAGCCGAATTGATCCGTTTGAACCCCGATTCGATTGCTTTCTTCTCTGACATTACTTGTATGTTATCTAGGGTATCAACACTGATTTTGGGGACCATACTTGGTGATCATTAAATATTTTTACAACTTGATTAAGGTAATGACAGTCATTAACTCAAGTATGTTGGTTATACCAACATGTTTACATTATGGGAACTTAATGGTTATGTTCATATGAGTATTCCTTTACTATACATGATTGTTACATGTTTTCTTATCAGTAATAGAATGTTTATATATCATTTAGAATGTCATATTCAATTGTACTTTATGATTTTATATATGATCAATCATGTTATGATATGTCTTGCTTATATGATGAATCATTGATTTAGTATGATATGATGAGATTGAGCTTGTGATTGACTACGTACGACTTGGGATTGGGAAGTGTCCTTTCGACACTTCTGTCCTTGGACATCGGAGAGAGTAGTATGGGATATTCTCCGAAGGTGTCCATCGATGCTTTCCCGGGTTGTTGGATGACATGTATAGGATTGTCTAGGTGTATGGTTAGGATATTTTCCTTGTCGTATCAGGCCCGAATCGGAAGGGTATTGAGACCGAACAACCCATGGTAGAGTATGGTTGAAGGGCGCTCAAGACTGGTATCCACTCCGTGAGAGGACTTGAACTATACTTTGGATACCCTAAAGGGACCATTTATTGGTAGGGTTGCAAATGGATAGACCTGGGCTCACGGGCGCTCAAGACCGGTAACCAACCCGTGAGAGCTTCCCGTTTACCATTTGTGAATGACCAATAGGGTTGATGAGTCCGTAGTCCGAGTTGGTCGGTTACCATAGGATACGCTGACTCTATTGTGAAGGATACAAAACCGAGTTGGTCGATGCCATAGGGAAAGTATCCGGATCTGACATGATACGACTGAGTAGATGACTTGCATTGGGCTAGGCTTCGCTGCGACATGCGCCAATACTTATACCAATGGTGATGTGAGAGACTGGTGACTAAATCCCCAACCATGGCTTGATGATGACCTTACCCAATTACCACGGCAGACCCAAAATATCTTATGATTGAGGGGGAGTGACTGATGAGCCAAAGAAGTATTGTGCTATGGCTTAAAGCATGTCTACCTTAGAGACTAGCATACTTAAGATTAGAATCATATTTCATCATTGTCTCATATCATATTGCGTCATATTGTGACTTGTATTGAATGAACTGTGTATTATGAAACGACTTGCCTTGCTGAGTTCTTTTGAACTCATTCTGTTTGTGCAATTTGCTAGATTATACTACAGGTCGAAGACCTTGATGGCCGTCCTATGACCCGGCTATGATCCCGCATACTCCCTTCGGGTGATAGCTCGCGGAGAGTTAGGATTGCTATACCGAGGAAGATTATGGTGTGTACCAAGGTTAGCCCCACCTTAGTGAGGGAGCGGCCACGTTGGGTATAGTTCATCCACACTTTTGAAGAAGAAATCATTAGGATAGAAGAAACCTATGTGTAGGCCCCATTTCCTTGGATGACTGTAATCGTTTGGATATTCTCTCTCTAGTTCTTATGGATTTACTCGTTACACTGTTTGTATTCGGGATGTATTAACCACTTTTCCGCTATTGTGAAGGAGTGATTTCTGATCACTCTTTCTCTTGTGATTTTGTCATTTAGAAGTTGATACTTAATATTTCCGCACTCTTATATATTATATTTTCTTATTCATTTGATCTATTTATTGTTTACTTTATACATTGATTATATTGTTCATGATTATGTTATCACGTATGTGGGAAGCATGGCCACTCGATCTGGATCTTCGGGCTGTGGATCACATCCCGGGTATGCGAGATAGGATACCAGTTGGGTGGGTGTGACAATAACATGTGGACCAAATGAGATTACCAAATTCGACAAAAATGGTAACAAAATTCCAAAATCAAGGACCGAATTGGGATGGAACCGACAAGGTAAAATCCCAAGCAAATCACAAGGCCAAAATGTTTCTACAATGTGCCTTGAGTGAAAAGGTATATAATAGATGTGGTACTTGTAAGAATGCCAAGAAAATATATGATAAATTGGTGGTTACCTATGAAGGAACTAACCAAATAAAAAAGATGAATTTGGATGTTTACATGCTTCAATATGAAATTTTCAAAATATTAGATGATGAGAATATAACCTCTTTATTTACTAGATTCACTAACATTGTAAACAAATTGCATAGTCTTATTAAGGATTTTGCAAATGAAGATGTGACAAGAAGAATTCTACGAGCTCTTCCACCTTCATGGAGACCCAAGAAAACTGCAATACAAGAAGTGGGAAATCTAGAGAATATCACACTTGATGAGTTAATGGAATCTCTTCTTGCACATGAGGTGGAACTTGAAGAAGATAAGAGATATGAAGAAATTCATTCAAAAGAGCCAAAGAAGAAATCAATTGCTCTTAAAAGCTTCATCAAGAAGTATGATGAAAGTAACTCCGATAGTGATATTGCATGCACTTATCATAAGAAAGTTCAAGAAGTTTCTTAAGAGAAGAAAAGGAAGATTTCCACCTAAAGGACAAGGGTCAAAAGAATCTAAAGGTAAAAATTTCTCAAAAGGGAGAACCCCACCCTCTAACATTCAAGATGTCATTTGCTTTGAGTGTAGGAAACCGTGGCACTTCAAAACTGAATGTCCTAACAAAGGAAAGAAGAAAGCTTATAAAGCTAAAGTGACTTACACTACAAGCGACGACGAGGAAGAAAAGGAGGAATCCGATGAAGAAAAAAAATCCTTGATAGGTTGCTTAATTGCATTAATATTATATCAAATTCTTTGTATTTTAATGAGACTAATCGTTTTTTTATTTGGATCTTCATTATATGGACATATTAGAGCTTTTGGATATCAAGTTTAGAAAAAGAGTAAACCATATCACATTTTTAAATCAAATCAAAGAACTAGACCCAAATTAAGATGGAGGATTTGTTTATGCCAAAGATGGAGATTTGATTTTATCCAAATCTGGAAGATATTCATAAAATGTCTCTATTCAACAAACAAAGATTCCGTCCTCTCTTGCAACCAGACATCTAAGGAAGAAGTTGAATTGGAAAAATGACTAAATTAGAAACCATTGCATTGGCAAGAAGGATAATGTAAACAATCAAATAGGCAATGAGGAAGAAAGGAAACAACTGAAATGGGAAGAATTGCATTGCTAAAAGAGAACAATGGAAATGACAAAATTGGAAATGATGCATAATTGGCAGGAAACCTCTATAAGAAGGAAGGCATTTTCGGAGATTTATGATCACACACTACAACAAGAGGAAGCCACAGTTCGAGGAAGAAAGGGCACAATGTTTTCTATTTTCATTTCTTTATTCTTCTTTCTCATGTCTAGTTAATTTTATCTTTCGAACAAGATTAGTAGAAGTTTGGTTTTCGACAATTGTGAGACTCTAGGTAATTAATCTTCTTTAATTCTCAGGTATTCATACATTTTTCATGTTTATTATGTTATTGGATTAATCCTTAGACAAGAGGCCTATTGTTTGATGATTAATTCAATACTTAGTCAATTAGAATAATTATTTATTATTCTAATAAGTGATAAATAGCATCCTCGAATGTATAATCAATGCCCTAGAGAGTTTGCTATGAGAATGTATGTCCTAGTTCAAATAAACAAAGCTTTTCCAAGTTTATTGACTAGGTATTCAGTCTTTAGTATTTGATGCGATTAATAGACATGACTCAAAGGACAGATCTGAAGGTTATGGTTATTAATTAAGGAATAACTCAAAGGACGGATCCGAAAGTTATCGAGAAAGTAGGGAAAGATTGGTTGTTAGAGGATTGATCCTCAATAACCATAACCAATCTAACCGAAATTAAAGTTTTTGTTTTTAAGTCAATGATCAATTGAGAGAATCAATACTGAAATTAAATCTTGATTGAAAGTTTTTATTATTCTGATTTTCTTGTTAACTATTACATCCGTTTATTTGTTTTATTCATTATATAGTTTCTCGATTCAAACCACCCACCCTCAAATTTTTATCAAGGAATAAATCTTCACCAATCTCTGCGGATTCGACCCTACTCACTGCTATTATAAATTCAATTGAGAGAAGGATTATCTTTGGTGGATTCGACACCCATCATTATGTTACCTATTTCACCCATGTTCGACCAAGTTCCAATTGCTTTGGTCCATTTGTGGTTGACCTTGGTCGATTTTAGGTCAACCATAAGTCACTTGGTCATGGTGGCTTCATGCTTGGACTAAGGGACTAGCTCTTCCTCTTAATCAAGCTTTGATTTGGTTGGGCAGAGTTTGGTTTGACTTTTTCTCGATTGCACAGTGCATTTAGATAAGATCGTTTGCATCATCTCTGGCTTAAGCCAATGTTCTGTCGAACACATCTAAATTTCCATAGTGTTCAAACCATTGATCTAGTTGAACTGGAAGTGGTCGAGTAGAATCATTGAATTGGTTGTTCTCTTAAGCTTTTCATGCTAAGTTGTTAGTTATCAAATAGGCAAGAAGGAGACTAGTACCGCCGAATAGGATGAGTCCAATGAATGAGGCGTTAACTAGTCTGATGAATAAAGCTCCATAGTGAGGAAGACGAGGTTGGCCATACTACAACTTTTCTTGGTTGGACCTAGGTTAGTCGCCCATATGTTGGCCTTTGTAAAACTTTTTGATATTTAATACCCAGTTTGCTTGGTCAACCTTGTCTTTGGTCAAGCATTGTGTTAATCCTTTCCAAAATCCTTTGGTCTTCTTCGTCTCCTCTTTGATCAATGACTTTGCCAAGTTGCCATGGTTACCTGTTCGGTAGATGTGGATATATGTTCGACCACTTCCCCCGAGCATGGTAACTTGGGAGTTGCTCAAAAAGCAAATTGATGCTAAATAGCGAATTTGTTCAAAAAGCAAAATTTACATCAATGCTTAGCAGCGAATCTAAGGTTTGCTCAAAAAGTGAAATTTACATCAATGCTAAACCGTGAATTGAAGATTTGCTCAATAAGCGCAATTTGAATTGATGCTAAACCGTAGATCAATTGATGCTAATCAGTGAATCATATTCCAGCGATAAGTCAACCATAGTCATTGTTCTAGTCGAACATACTCATTTCCGTGCTTGAACCACCTTAAAAAGACTTTCTCAAAAATGAAAGTCGAATTGATGCTAAACAGCGAATCGAAGATTTGCTCAAAAGCGAAATATTTGCATTGATGCCTTTGTTGTATCAAAAACTTTTGTTGGTCGATCTTCCCCTCAGCCAACCGTAGTCAAATTTCTTGATTGAGCATGACGATATTCATATTTTTTGTAACTTTGTTGTTCGCTCATCTCTTGCTTCTTTTGATGACTTATCTGATGAGTTAAGGCATGAGGTCATCCATTGCTGAGTTCGAACTAAGAAGTGTAATGCCTTTATGGCAAAGGTTGTTGGGCCTGGTTTTAACTAAGTCTCTGCGTGGACTTGCTACCACTGTAGGATGAAATAGAGTTACATCACTATTATCACAGGTCATTCGGCTTCAATACCCCTGCCAAAAGGGTAGTAGCATGTATAGGTACCTAACCATGCAATCTAGACCTCTTAGGTATGTAATCCAACAACCATAATAGTTCAGGGGCATCAAAGAATAGTGTCCCATACTGCAGTTTCTGATATCCCAAGCTAGGGATATCCAGTAAGGATATCCTCAATCATAGTTGCAATAACTCATTATTCAATATCACATAATAATTCAATTACATCTAGTCATCATTCACAACATATTATTTTCAAGAAATCATTTAAACTAACAATAGGTTATAAGACTACTTATGCATTTAAAGCAATAAATAGTTTATCACATTACATGTCGATTCATCTATAAGGAATTGTAACCTTACCTGTCGAAGTGAAAAAGCTACTGAAAACTACAAGTAAATTTCACAAGCAACAAGTCCAGTAAACCTCAAAGATCACCTAGATTAGGGTTAAGAAGTTTCATTAAAGTCTAAAGTCAAAACAGAGCAAAACTCAAGTTGATATGGCTACTGTGACCCAACCGGTCGCTCAGGTTGGTTGGTTGGGCCAATCGACCACCTTGATTGACTGCCCCCTTCTAGGGAAAAATCCTTAGCACGGAATTCATACTTTTGATCACCCATTCTCGATATGTTTTTGGAATGATTCAAATCCGAATTTCATTCTTCAAATTCCAGAGAGTTCATCTCATTCTAGAAATACTGAAGAGGAAGATTTAGAATCCACTTCATCTCATTCAACTAAACCAACCCTTGATTCGGATATAGAAATCCATCTTCGGGCGTGATCTAGTGGCGATCATTGATGGGAAAGATTCTAACCACCTTAACTCACCATCTATAGAATCTTAGAGGAAAGGAAAACACTCAAATACCAAAGAGAAACATGTAGGAAGAGTGTGTGATTAACCAACCTGCAAAATATTCGAAAGATCGAACAAGAATCAAACCTTCCCTTCTATTCAAGCGTTCTTCCCACCAAACATGTGTACTATGTCTCCCAACCATCCACAACAGCCTACACGAATAAAATAATACAAAATTAGGTTGTGGATGACTATTTACAGAGGGTCAAGGGCAAAACAGGGTTTAAAACTATCAAATAGACAGACTGGTCACTTGGGGTGGTTGGTTGTGTCAATCAACCGCCATAAACAACTGCCCCCTAGTACTTTTCAGTGGGTGCTTTGCTCAACCGGTTGATTATCGACACCAATCTAACTTAAACCAACATGTGGGGGGGTTCTTACCTTGATCTCGGACATCTTCAAACTTGACTTGTCTCAAGCTAGAGATCCACCTTCCTAGTCCATCAGGATTACTACTAGATCTCCTTCGAGTTCCCAGTATGGCAGGTTCTTCATCGGTAGAATCCAGATCCATGGGCTCAGGGTATGGATTATGGGCTTCAGTCTGGATAGCCCACAACTTCTTCTGGCTGGAACTTCTAGTTCTTGGTCTTGCAATATGGATCCCGAGTTAGATTACGGGGGTTGTTACATCTCTAGATTAAGTTTCATTCTGTATGTTTGGAGTACATAGAACACCTTTGCTAGGTCAGCAATGTGGATTGTCTTTGACATACTTTTCACCAACATGTCGTCCACATAAACCTTCATATTTCTGCCAAAATTGTCAACAAAAATTTGTTCACTACTCTTTGATAAGTTGCTCCTGCATTCTTCAAACCAAATGAGATTACCCTATAGTAGTAACTGTCTCTATTAGTCATGAAGGTTGTGTACTTCTCATCATCTGGATGCATCAAAATTTGGTTGTACCCTGAATAGGCATCCATAAAACTGACCATCTTATGGCTTGCAGTTGCATCGATAAGGAGGTTGATTCTTGGGAGTGGGTAGCAATCTTTAGGACAGGCTTTATTGAGAACAATATAGTCTGTGCACATTCGCCATTCACCGTTTTCTTTTTTGACCATCACTACATTAGCCAACTAGGTAGGATGGTCAATGGGTTTTATGAATCTTGATTGCTTCAATTTTTTTAATCTTTGTTTGAATTGCCTTATGTTTCTCGACAGAGAAGTTTCTTCTTTTTTGGACAACCGAAATCACTTGAGGATCAATCAAAATTTGTGTTCAATAGCTCATCTGTCAATGTCAGGCATATCAATTGCCAACTAGGCAAATATGTCTGACATTTTCTTTAAGAAACTAGGTTAATTTGGTCTTAAAATCAATATCTTGCTCAACCCCAATCATTGTTCCTTGATCTAGTCATTTTGAACTAAGTTGAACCCTTTCCAGTTTTTCAACTGGCAAGGCTCTTTGCATTGCTTCTTCATCATGATCATCTCTTACTTCTATTGCCATGGTTGAGCTACTTGTTTTTGTTATTTTCTTTATGTAGTTGACAAAACTTTGTTGACTCGACTTATGGTCTCATTGCATTCTCAGATGCCATTCATGGTCGGGAACTTCATCTTCATATGACAATACAACTTCTAAGGCACAGAGGGTTGGTCGACCTAATATTATGTTATAAATCAAGAAGTTTCTAAAAACCATGAAGGTTGATTGGATGACTTTGTCTCGTGGATGTTCATCGCCAACCCATAGGTCTAACCTGATTGTTCCCTCCGCACAAGTAGAAGATCTTGGCGAATCCATAAAATTGAGCACCGCATGGGACAAACATCTTCTCGTTCAACTTAGGCTTTCCGAAAGCTTCTAGGGATAGTATATCTGCCGACGAACAAGTATCAACCAGAACCCTGTGCACCTCAATATCAGCCAGAATTACTCTAATTACGAGAGCATCGTTGTGGGGAGTCTTGACATCCTACATATCTTTTAAAGAGAAGGTAGTGGGTTCTGATGTAACCCTAGTGTTTGGCTTCTCTAATCCACCATTGCCTATATATCGAGCTTTCCTCTTCACCTATTTGACTGATTCTTTAGTTGGACTCCCGAGCACCGTATAGATTGGAATCGTCTTCTCTTTTAATTATCGTCTCCATCCCTTGGTCGACCTCTGCTAGGGCTTCCACGTCATTTTTTGCTGGTCAACCTTGCTTATTTTTTGTCTCTGAGAGGTGATTGAGGAGCTTCTTGTTTTATTCAAAGATATTTCTTCAAATGCCCTTGAGAGATTAATTTTTCAATCTCCGCCTTTAATTGCCTGCAATTATTAGTCCAATGACTATGATCTTTATGAAATTCATTGTACTTACTTTTTTCACACTCCTCTGGTTGGGATTGAAGTTTGTTTGGCCACTTGAGTAAGCCTTGGCTTTTGATTTGCATTAGGATCTCTGATCGATCAGTATTCAAAGGACTATATGTTCCTTCTGAATGTTTCTCGGGCTTTGACCGACCACCTTTGCTTGGAGCCATGTTCGAACTCCTGTTTTGTTGGAGCTAGTCTTTATTTGCTTTGGTATTTATGGTAGGTTCCTTCTTTTTAGACTCGATTGTTTTTGATATCTCGGCTTGCCTGTGGCATTAGTAGAGCAAGTCTGCATAGTTCTCAAGCATGTCTAACATGAGATTCTCAAGTAGACGATCTTGGTTAAGTCCTTGATAAAGAGCATGAAATGCTATCTTTTTGTCCAGATTTTTAATCTGAATAGTTAGATTGTTGAATCTCCAGAGGTAGTCTCTGATTGATTCCAAACGACCTTGTTTGATCAAGAACAAGGTGTCTACTCTTTTCTTTGTATTTACACCACTTTGGAAGCACGATAAGAAGACTCAACCAAGTTGGTCAAAATTTGAAATTGACCCATTCTTGAGTCCTAAAAACCATTCGGATGCTGCTTCGGTTAGTGAGGCTGGAAAGACTTGGCACATAGCAACTTGGTTGTGCTTATACGAGAACATTACTGACTTATAATGCATAATATGGTGCCCTTGGGCATTTAGTCCAGTCGAACATAGTGAAGCTCGAGCATTTGAAGTGTTTTGGGCATATTTCTTTCCGAAATAGCCCAAACAAAGGGATCTTCTTTTAGCACAAAATATAGGGCATCCTTACCTGAATCCTTCAGCTTTTTTAAATTTTCATCAAGTTATTTGAAACGTCTTTTAACATAATTTGCTCCTTTGGACAAAACTTCATTGTTATCTCTTGCTTCACAATGGTTGACCGGAGGAGAGCTACTTTCTTGATCTTCGTGGTCTTGGTCTCCTGAGGGAGGGTCCTTGGACGTTGCCCCACGTCTTGGTAGGGATTTTTCACTGACCTTCCCTTTTCCTTTCTCTTGATCTCTCTAAGAGGGTCGTGGAGATTGATCGAGCAGAGGTGCTCGTCCATCTCGCTATTTTGATGCTTTATCACTTTCCCCCCATCAAGATTTATAAGACGCTGCCCCACATTTTTGCAGGTTAGCTCACTTGTGTTGCTAAGCAGGATTTTGGAGCAACACATCTAAATCCCCAATTGGTTTTTTGATGCGTCTAGGAATTTCATTATTTTGGAGGGATTGAGATGTATATTTATTAGGTTGATTTCCTCAAAGGTATGTGAAACTGGTTATGGCGACCACTATGGCTTCAATGGTTGTGCTTCTAGCAATGGTTCAGAAGCCTAGGTTGGCTACAGAGATGATCTATTCCATTTTTAGGGCTTCTGTTGAGTTGTTTGCGATTGGATTTGTCTTCAGTTTATTACCCATAAAAAAAAAAAAGGGAGTTGTGCTTCAGGTCATTTTCAATTGGAGGTGTGGTTGGATTCGTGCTTCAGTCCACTACTACTTTCTCGATATTTATTCTTGATTGTGCTTGTCTTTCGTTGTTTATTTTATTGGTTACTAGGTTTGTGAAATCCCCCGGATTTCTAACCCGTTAACTCGTGCATGTTTTTAGGACCGTGAACCCAAGCCTCTAGTCGATGACAACTGTGGGCCATCCGAGTCGAGTTCCGAAGGTTCAGAAGTGGACCCAATGCAAGTGGATGACCCTAGTGATGACCTGACACCTCTTATAGAATTTAAGAGGAGAGAGAAGTTTAGTCATGAAGGTTTTAAAAGGTGATATTGGCACGTCCGTAAAACGATGATGGAAAATCCAAATGACAAGGTAATTTCACCCATGATTAGATCTTTGAAAGACCTTTCTAGCAAGCCAAAGATCTACCAATTTGGACTTTGTTTGACCCCTCAACTACGGCTGGTCGATTGGGCCGGTTGAACGGTCGATCGACCGCCCCCAACCCAGTTCGGGGCAAAATCGGGTTTTACTCTTTAAAACCCTATTTTTAAGCTCTCTTTCTCTCATACTTGCATTTTATATTGCTAGTGCGAGGCTGAGGCTCAAGGAGGAGGAGAAACCAAGGGAGAGGAAGGTTCCGAACCATTCGAAAGCATGCCGGCACCCGAATCATTGTGGGATCATTAGGAAAGGTAAGATTCATCAAACCCTCTTCTTTGGGCTTGGTTTTATAAGTAATTCTTCGCAATAAATGATGGATTTGAGTAGTTGTAGCATAATAGGTGTAATGAATGCTTGCAAACAGTCTTATTTATGTTTCCTTTTAGTTTATGAGTAGTTTGTGTGAATCCTTGCAAACGATTTTGCGTTTTGGCTCTTAGACTCGCCCGAGACCACTCGCGAGAGCCAAAATTTGGGGCTTTTTGATTCAGATTGAATTGGGTCAAATTTATGATACCCTTAGGACCCTATTTCTGCCAATTGGGCATTCCCAAAGTTTCGTTTCTATTCGACTTCGAATCGATAACGAAATGTTGAATTTTTGCCGAAACTAGGTTTAAAACAGCGGGTTTGAACAAAATTGGCAGACTGGGTTGGGTTTGTTGGGTAATCTTAGGGACTCTTTTGATTTCTAATATGTGTCTATTAATCTTCTTGTGTGATTGAGAATTTTTGTGAGTTAATCGCCGACTCTTGTGAGCCGAATTTGTGAATTTAAGAAATGAATCGAATTGAAAGGTGAGGATTGACTAACCATGTTGTGTATTATTAAATGTTGTTATTTTGGACTTTATTAGTGATACAAATCTCTCTAAATTGTTATCTACCAATATATGCTTGTGTGTGACTTTGTGCGAACGGAAGGTAAGCTTGATGTTGAATGTTATCCTTGATTTGAAACATTATATTGATGATGTGTATACGATATGAGAACATATGTGATGAATGATGTAGAATGGGATTATTCTTCTTAACTGATGTTATCAACTGGGGTTGTGGGTTCGCCCATTACCCTAGTGACCTCATGTGATGGTATCTATATTTAAATTGCATAAATGATAGGTGTCTAGAAGTGTTGGGCTAGTAATCCGTATGAGTACTACTATCCTTCCGGTAGGGGTATTGAAGCCGGTTAACCCGTGATGCTAGTGGCTGGGTCCTGGATTTCGAACAGGCTCACTATCATCATAGAGAGGTAGGGTTGCATATAATATATAAGGGCTCCTAGGTGCTCAAGACTAGTAACCAATCCGTGAGAGGACATGGAGAGCATCCTGTATATTATATGTGGATGACCACTGGGTTAAGGAATGGGGTCCAACAGATGCCTCCCGTTGAGGATTCCACTCATAGGTGGGAAGGTATTGAACCAAAAGGGCACTAGGCATGAGGCGAGATATCCGGACCATATGTAGTACGAGACTGTATGATCTTGCACTGGGCTAGGATTACCATTGACACACGCAAAATCTCATGCCAAACGGTGATGTGAGAGAGTGGTGACCTATACCCCAACCACGGTTCGACAGGATTTTACCTAATAACTGCGGAGAACCCAA
Organism: Hakea prostrata; assembly: GCF_041222555.1. Classification (NCBI taxonomy): domain Eukaryota; kingdom Viridiplantae; phylum Streptophyta; class Magnoliopsida; order Proteales; family Proteaceae; genus Hakea; species Hakea prostrata. The sequence goes on from NC_142608.1 coordinate 10,364,536, forward strand.
TAGACGTTTCTTGTTGAGGGAGAGTGACTGCAGAGACCACCCAAAGGAGATTGATGTTTATACTTAAAGCGTGTACACCAAAAACCCAAAACCAAAATTTATAATTCATTAACTTTTTATCATAATCCTTCTTCCTTACTTCTTTTTTCCCTACCTCTTCTTTTTTTTTTTTTTTTTTTTTTTGTTTAATAAATAAACACATGTCTTCTTTTTCCCCTCCCCTCTCTTTCCCCCCCCCCCCCCCCTTTTTGTGTCCCCCCCCCCCCCCCCTCCCCCCCCCCCCCCCGTTTTTTTTGGGGGCGGCGGTTTTTTTTTTTTTTTTTCTTTGTTGTTTGGCCCTTTTTTCTGTTTTACTATCTTTGAAAATCTTAGGAAGATGTCTTTGTGGGCCATCTTAGTAGAAGATATGGTGTTTGACCCAAAACCCATGGATATTGATGATGGTGTTTCCTTATGGAAACCTTACTTGATTTGGTGTTGAACTATTTATTTGTGAAGAAGAACTTGGTTGATGGACCTAAAGCTTAGTTGGACCTGGTTTGAAGACTTCCCTCCATACTAGGTAAGTAGTACGATGTATTGAAAGAAGCCCATCCAAAAATATTGAAGTTTAGCCCATTAAATCCCTATTTTTGAATAAGCTGTCCGGGCAGTGGCATTTTGGTAAATATCTGTTTTGAAGGTTTTCAAAAGCTTTATTTCTTTTAATTTCGTGGTAAACTATTCCCACCATGTTTCTAAACCTCTAGATAGTGTGGGATCGACCTTTGAACTTCCTCTTTGGCAACCAATCAACCACCGGGGTCAATTTGGTCAGTTTGGTGAAACCCTAGTAACTCTTGAACTCTTTGTGCTATTTAAAAGGGGGAACTCCAAGTGTTTCACTCTCAATCTGTTTCTAAGCCTTGGGAGAACGTGGGAAGATCCCTATAACCTCTCCTTCGAAGCCAAGAAAGATCCTCAAGCATCTCTTCAGATTTCTTCATCGGTTTCTCTTCTAAAATGTTGGTATGCAATTCGTTTCTTCTTTAATTCATTCTTTCTTCTCTACTTCTGATTTTCTGATCATGAGAAGGGTATTACACTGCTGTAATAACCTCTTCTTTAATTCTTTTAACCCTAGAGTGAATCCCCCAATTCACTTTATGATCTTGAAGCCATATGGCGATGATCCTTGATTTTGATTCCACCAAAGCTCTTAATGATACTTTCCCTAATTTCCTACCTATCTTTATTATTGTGGGGAAGTTCTCATATTATTACCATGACCTTCCCTTGTGTCCTCATGATTGAGGAGTTGATCCTTGTTTTTCTTTGGAACAATTGGCAATCCTTTTATTTTCTATTAATTCATTGGACCCTCCCCAAAACCTTTCTTGATTGTAAATTCCTTACCCTAAGGGTGAATCTTTATTCTCCCTAGTCTTTTCGTGGGATACACGGATTCTTGTTAGTAAATCCCTAATTGTATGATTTGAATTTGTTTCCCTTCACTTTAATTGAGAACCTTATTTTCTCTCATTAGTAGACCCTTTCTAATTCCATTCTTTATTTTGAAATACTAATGAGATTTTCCTTTATCTATCTTGGGTTGTTTTTGTGAGAATTAATTATGGGTAACTCTCATGGGAGGTAACCAACTCTCATGAGAGGTAACCATATATGAAACCCTATTGTTCTTTTATTTGTTGGAAACTTCCCAACACTTTTTCAGATTGTGCATTCTTTGTTTCTCTTTCCCTTGGGTGATATTTGTGTTAACCTAAACTTGATCACTATATTTTCTTCATGATCCATGTTTAACCTAATTAGGATTTCTAATTATTCTTTCTTCGTTCTTGTTCTTTTTGAGATCAGGAAGAAGATGATGCATTCTTGCAACCATCTATTCCATGATCTCATTCTATTCTTTGAGATCTATGATCATCATCATGATCTTAACCCTAGCTAATAGATTCTTGAAACCTTAACCCTAACCCTTGAATGATCTTTCTGGAAACCTCTTGTAACCTTCCATGTGCGGGAAACCTCATGGGTAATGTTTCGTTAACATAAACTAGATTTCCTATGATTTCTTGTTATTTTCTTGATAACAATCATTCCCTCTCTTCCGTGATCATAACCTTTTCATGAGCCATATGTTATGATGAAACCCTAACCCCTTTATTACAAACCTATTATGATTGATTTTTCGGACTATGATCTCCCCCATGTCTTCATTTGGGTTTGGTTGTACTTGGTCTTCAACCCCATGAGCAAAGCACCCTTGTATAGCAATATACATGGGGGCGGTTACTAGTGGCGGTTGATTAAACCAAGCGACCGCCTTAAGCGACCGCCCGGTTCCGCTATGGAAAATGCCCTATTTTGCCCCCTCGTTCGTTATAAATAGCATCCCTCGCCCTATTAACGCATTATTTTGTTCGGGATTGCTATTTTGGGCGATTAGGCGGCAGTGGAATCGTGCGGGATTCAGGTCTGAAGTGCTGTTAATGATATGAAACCTTTTCTCTTCTATTCTTGGTGATTCCTATTAAGGTAATGAATCTCCATCTTCGATTCTCTTCTTTTTAACCTCTGATTGATATGAACCCATCCCCATTTTGTTGGTGGTTACCCATTTGATTTGTTGTACTCCCTTTCCAATGTTCTTGATGAGATCCTGTCCAGAAACGAATCCCCGCATTTGTTTAATGGATGGATCCCATCAAGGGGAATGATTTGGGTAATAAATCTTTGTTAATTCTAGGGTTTCTTGTTACCCCCTTGTTCTAGACTTATTAAGCTTGAATTTCGGACTAAGATCATCCCAAAACGGATTGAAATCGGATGATAAAAAGTCTGATTTTCGGAGTTGGAAACCTGTCTGAACAGGGCGGTCGCTTGTGGAGGTCGCTTAACTTAAGCAACCGCCACAAGCAACCGGCTGGTTTCAAAGAATCGTGTAGGTTTGATTTTTGAATTGTTTTGACTCTTGACTCTTATACATTCTTGCAACCCTATGCCTAGGTGTTCTCTCGTTTCAAATAAAAGTCTTATAATAGTTTTTGGATTGCAAGTTAGAGGACTTCTACTAAATTACAGGTAAGGACATGCATTCTTATTTATATGCAATTACATATACATGATGATTCTGTTGTTCTATTTACTATTCTTTGATCATGTAACTTGTCAGTAATTGTATAAAGTACGTGAATCTTATTGTACACTTGCTGTTTGTGGTATTCCTTGATGTACTTCATCTTTCATGATATTGCACAACTGTTCATGGTATGATAAAGAGTGTTGTAGTGTGGTTGTGATGGAAGGGGTATTCCATTGGGATATCTTGGCTTGGGATATCGAAGGTCGTGGAATGGGACACATGCCCGCTGATGTCTCCAAAGACTATCATGATTACTTGATGACATACTTAGGGAGTCTAGAATTGCATGGCTAGGTACCCCACATGCTATTACCCTTTCGGCAGGGGAATTGAAGCCGGGTGACCCGTGACAATGGTTACATGACTATGTTTCATCCAACAGCGGTAACCAGTCCGTGCGGAGACTCAGTGGTCCACTGTTGGTCATGTAATGGTAGGGTTGCATATGTTAGGGTTGGGCTCATGGACGTCCAAGGAGCGGAGCGGGTGTCGCGTGGAGTCATGAGAGCATCCGCCCCAATAATATGTGGATGACCATAGGGTTAAGGAGTGGAGTCCAACAGAGGTAGCCGGTCCCGTGAGGATTCACACTCCTAGGTTGCGAAGGATACCGAACCGAGTTGGTTGGTGCCATAGGGGAAGTATCTGGACTTCATATAGTATGTTACCATTATGACCCCGCATTGGATTAGAAACCCCGACATGCGCCAAGCACTCATTGCCAATGGTCGTGGTGAGAGAGTGTTGACTTAACCCCCAGCCACGGTTTTGAGAGCCAGTGTGGACTTACCCCTTTGCCCAGGATCCCTACAGAGGTAACCAGTCCTTGTCGGATCGCAGTGATGAGACTTACCCAAAGGAGGGCTGGTGTATATCTTAAAGCATGTCACCCATTAGAGACTTGCATAGTTAGATCTTAGTAGCATTCATATTTCCGCATATCATCCATATCCTTTCATATGTGCATTCGTGGATTGTATTGACATATATATGAGAATTGCTTGTTCCTTACTGAGTTCGTTGGAACTCATTCCTTTCATTGTATGTATTATATAAACTGTACAGATGGTTGCACAACGTCGAAAGTTGGAGATGATTTGTATAAAAGAGCCTTCTCGTTTGAAGCTGATGTGGCACAGACAGTGATACATGAACTTGCAGAGCATGAAGCCTCATGAAGATGAAGATTATTTAGTTATTCTTTTTGCTTCCGCTGAACTCGATATTACATTTGATTCTTGATTCTTTCCTTTGATTATTTCTTGGATATTTATTGGAGTATTTGGACTCCTGTAACCTTTTTATTAATTATTGCACTATTCTTGCTCTTGATTACAGGTATTTGTATTTATTATTATTGATAGACTAAAACCATGGATCTGGGGGGGGGGGGGGGGGGGGGGGGGGGGGGGGGGGGGGAGGGGGGGGGGGGGGGGGGGGTGTGACAATATGTGTATATTTTAGACTTCTCTTCAGGTTATGAGGACCCCACTCCCATAGAGGATCCATCGGTGGGAGATTTCCAGGAGAGCGTGATCGGAGAAGAGGTGGATGCACATGATGCGTCATGCTCCTGCCTGAATTGTTCTTATGGAGTCGCTTTCCATTAGAATCTTCTGTAGAGACTTTCCGCTGTGAACAAACTATGAACTTTTCTTTTAAACTCTGATGTTTATGTCTTTGGGTTTTAAACCTTGGATGATTGTAATCGATATTTTGGATTTTGGACTTTAATACTTGAACTTAATCATTCTTGTCCTTTTAATTATGTTATATCATGTGTTTTGTGTGGAATTGTCACTGAACCTAGGTCTTGCGGTGTATCACTCCCACGGGTATTCGGGTATGACCGGATCCGGCTGGGTGGGGTGTGACAAGGTTCATGGCATGGGGTTCTCTTTGGCCATTAAATTTGTTTCTCATGAACTCCCTTTTAGCTAGCCTAGTTGTGAAGTTAATAATTGTTTGCAGAACACTTTGGGGGTACCTGGTAAAATTAATCAAGATACAACATCATTGGTTAGACGACATAGGAAGAGGAGAAGAAGAAGAAACAATGGGTTTGTTTGATCATTCAGGTTTTCAGAGATAGGTGGGCATACGTTTAAACCGGTCTTATGACTTGGAGTTTAGTTTACTTTAGTTTAGTTTTTTTTTTTTTTTTTTTATTTTTTTTTATATATATATAACTTAAAATGAAAAAATTACAGATTGCATGCTTTAGTGGGGCTTAAACTCCAGGTTGCAAGCTTTTGTGCCCTAAATTACAGATTGCACACTATCAAAATTACAAGTTGCACACTCCTAACATTCTATACAAGAATTTGTTAAGTGATGAGTAAAATGATCATATTACCCTCATTAGAGTCAAATGACATAACTAGCCCCATTTAAATCCTCCCATACCCAACCCTTAGGTGGGTGAAGGGATTCTCCTTTCATAGATCTTCTACCTACACTTTGCCAGAAATTGCCCACCGCCGTCTCCGGAAACCACCTCAACCCTTCATGCGACCACCACTCCCGCTTTCCCTAGCCAGCCAAAAATCACCCTCCTCCCCCCCCCCCTCTCTCTCTCTCTCTCTCTCTCTCTCTCTCTCTCTCTCTCTCTCTCACTCAAAGCCAATAAGAAAAGCATTCGAAAGTTGCAAAGGGGAAAAGAAGAAGAATCCGGGGAGAACAAAGCAAGTGAACAGAGTTAAGAATAAATGCAAAAGGTAGGTTGATTAAGCAAGAAAAATGGGGAATAAGTACAAAAGAGTCTGCTTTTTAGACAAGAAGATCAGCCCCTAAATTTTTCTCAATACTCTTTCTGACTCTAGATATTCGAATTTTTGTATTTGAAAGGAAAAATAGGAGTTCACTAGAAAGGATATCCCCCGAGAGCATAAAAATGGAAATTCACTCCATCCCTACTTAAGTTGCTTTACGCTACTATTGTCAATAATGTTTTATTCTCTAACCCCTATTCTTGTTCCAAGAAAAAATTCTAGGGTTTTCAGACACAAGGAAAGAGAGAATGGAAAATGACACTAGGTTCTCCTCTTCCCAAAGCCTTAGCCCCACTCTAGCATTAGAAAATGCATTTAAAGGTGAGTTGAAACATAAAATAGGGTTTTAAAACCCGAAATTCCAATTCTGTCCTTTCACTGAGAAGGGGCGGGGGGTTGAGTCACCCAATCGGCCACTCAACCGACCACTCAATCGTTCCATGTTTGGACCTCCATCCGAGGTCCGATTTCGGTGTTTCTTGGCTTGAATGAAAGGTCTTCCAATTATCTATGTTTGGATATATTTACCTCGTCAATCAGAATCTCCATCGTTGTCTACGGACGTGCCAAAATCATCTTTTAACGCCGTCGTGATTGACATTCTCTCTCCTCTTAAACTCTTAGAGAGATGTTGAGTCATCACTAGGGTCATCCACAATCATTGAGTCCACTTCTGAACTTTTGAGCTCGACTCAAATGGCTCACAAGCCCCCCCCCCCCGCCCCCCCCCCCCCGGGCGCCCCCCCCCCCCCCCCCCCGCCCCCGGGCGCCCCCGGGGGGGGGGGGGGGGGGGGTGGGGTGTGGGTAGAAGGCCCCCCCCCCCCCCCGGGGGGGGTGGGTGGGGTGGGTGTGTTCCAGTTTAAAAGAGGGGACATCAATTTCACCAAATTTCGCACTTTGAACAGACACCGTGGGTACTCATTGGTTTCGGTCGAAACCTCGAATTTCTCTCTGGGTCGAAATATGGGTGAGCCGTTTGAACCGGATGGAAATCTTCTTCGAGGTTTCGATCGAAACCCTCAATTTCGATCAAACTCAAACTTGGTTTTTGTTTAGTGAACCGCTGAACCACCGGTTCATGTTATGTCGCCATCTTCGATCGAAACTCGGGTTCCGAGTTTCGATCGAACGCGCGGAGGCAGGTTTCACACGAGGTTTCACCATTTTTCGACCATTTTTCGACCTTTTTCACCTTTTTTCATGGTTTTGATGATTTCAAGTAGATTCAAGCACTCCTTTGGTGAAATCGGCACTTGTTGGTGGATTATTTCAAAGTTTGAAGCTCTATTGGAAGGTAACCTAGCTTTGAATGGTTTAGTGAACGTGGTTTCCTTGCTTTTGCTTCATTTCCTTGGGTTTTTAGCTTCATTTCCTTGCTTCTCTTCTTTCCCCTTGCTTCTCTTCTTTCCCCTTGAAATTCTTGTGTTTTCGCTCAGTCTTGCTGCGTTGGCTCTGTTTCCATTTACGCTTTTTTTTAGTTGTTTAGCATGCTTAATAGATGTATTCCATTTGCTTTTTAAATCTTTAGTTGTTTAGCATGCTTAATAGATGTATTCCATTTCAGCTTTAAAATTAAATCTTTAGTCTTAGCTGCTTAATGATGTATTCCATTTCGGCTTTAAAAAATTAAATCTTTAGCTGTTTAGCATGCTTAATAAAGACTTCGAGAATATGTTCAAGTTGGAATGTTCAATGTTGGATGTCCGAATTTTGATCCAGAAATTTTGGTACATAACTTGTTAATGAAATATGCCATTATCTTGTTCTCTCTTCTCTATTGTTGTTCACTTGTTCCATTATAGTGCAAGCTTAAATTGAAGAATTTTTCTTAGTTTTTGTATTTAGATGTTAAACGGTTAAAGTATTAATGCTTTGATTAAAATTTGTGTTGGCGTTGGGTTTCTTTTTGTTTTTAACGGTGATTATTAAATATTATGTATGTTTGTATCGATTGTTCGGCCAGCTTTTGAGTTTTGAGTTGGAGATTCGGATGCACAATGTCCGACATAGCTTGGCGCTGGTAAGCCTCCGACGTGTGGGTCGGTGTTTTGTTTGAGATTGATCGTGGGGCCACTGACTAAGATCCATCTGCGGGGGGACCCTGTGGTTGGTGCCCCATGTCCCTTATGGTTGTGCATGGCAAAGTATGTGAGGAGGGCAGAGAGGGGCACAAGGCAGAGGGATCGTTCGGCGCTGCTGAGGGGTGGAGGTGGGGCAATGTGGATCCGATCCGCTGTGCATCATCCCCGGGCGTGGGGAGTACTCGGTGAGTAGGGAGTCTTTAGACTCGATGAGATCGGAGGACACGCGTGGTGCGGGGTCTCCGTCGTGTTGGGAGGGCGTGGGGCGCTCCGGTTGGGGCCGTCCGGAGTCGGTTCCATCTCTGGCCCCCGATCACGCCTGTGCCCATCTCTTCTGCCCATTGGGCCGATCCTGTGCGATACTCGCCCGTCCGCTTGTTTGCGGCCCGTCAGCGTTGCATTGTGGGGTATGTGGCGGTGGGGTGGCCTTTTCTGTGGGCATTATATCCGGTTTCCGGCAATGCTGCCTGGGCCTTTTTCGGCGTGGTGGTGAGATCGTGGTCTGCGTGGGTGGTTGGGCCACCCCTTGGATATATAATGTTATCTCCCACGGCTAGGAAGAGTTGGCCTACATTGATGGCCTTGCCAATGTGGATGCACTATGGGGTGCGTGTGTGTGATGGTTGGCTGGTCCCACTAGGCGTCTATCATCAATTTTATGTTGTTGTGATGGGAGGACGGTGTTCCTCAAGTCCGTTGATGCATCCGGTCCAGAGGATGCAATACATATTGGATTGTTGAAGAATGTGGTGAAAGAGGTTGGTCGCCGTGGTGCGTTGTGACCGATAATGGCGCCATTTCAAGAGGCTGGGATGAGTTGATGGAGGATCCCGGTTGGCTCTTTTGGACTCCTTGTGCGGCCTTGTATTGATTTGATGCTGACATGGGGAGTCAATTTGTGGAATGTGGTTCGCGGGCTCAATGTCCACTTCGTATATAACCTGGATTTGCTTTGGATTGTTGGAGGACATGTGGTGGTGATTTGGTGGGCCTGGGGTCCGATTTGCTACAATTGATTTCCTTGAAGAGTTTTCAAGAAGAAAGCCCAACTCGTGCTATGTTTGCATCTCAGCTGGTTTGCTTGGCCCATCGAATCACCGCGAGGCGCGGCTCCATATCCGTGTGCTTCGGCATCTAGAGTTGTTATCAGCTTCTAGACCCTGTGGTGACGTCTTGAGTTGGTAGATCAACAAGGAAACCAACTTTACCACATATTGGGCTGCTTGAGATGATGGGAGATGGTTAGAAGTCTATCCTAGGGCACCGAATTCCTTAACATCATCCAGGGTGGGAGGCGGTTGAACATCCATTGCATTTGGCTCTGAGTTGAAGTTATTATTTTCAAGTTATTACTTAAATACTTAATTGTTAATAACGTAATACTTATTATGTAGTTTTATAGTTTCTTACCATCTCATTTGTTGGCTTGTTTGATAGCCTATTATTTGAACCCCATGTACCACTCGGCTTGGGATGAGGCGATTTGATCCGGGCAGTCCATGTAGTGGAAAGGTTGACCGGATGCGACAAAACAAGCATTAATTAATTGGGTGGTTGTGACTTGTGTGCTAGTAGTCTAGTACTTAAGAATTAGGCTAATACTTGTTTCTTATTACTAACTTTGTAATTATTTATCGCAGTTAAAGGCTTTTAGAGATGCTCGGTAGCACGGTCGTCATCGCTATTCAGCTAGGAGAACACCACTCCTGGTTAGTCACTTAGTCGGTTAGTCTAAGTCTTGATGCTCAATTTGAGTTTTTGACACAATTTATTTTTACTATTATTAATTAGGTTGGTTATGTTTCTTGCAGGTGGTGGTGGCTGCAATACGGGTTAGACTCGGAGTACTTGATTAAGATTGCGGTTAGAGTGCTCTCCAGACATCTTCTACCACCGGCTGCGAGCGTAACTCGGAGCACATTCAATCTGATACATTCTAAGAGGCGGAACCGTTTGGGGGTGGGAAGCGGCTGGAGGATCTTGTATATGTTCATTATAATATGAGGTTGAGAGAGGAGCACATTAGGTTAGGTCAAGAGCAAGGTAATGGGGACAAGATTGAGTTGGTCGACATCTTTGCCATAGATGATGATGAGGAGGAGTACCCCCTATTTGAGTGGGTCGAGAGCCATTATTGGATGAGGCGGGAGGTCAACCCAGCGGTCAAATTGCACGAGAGATGGGAGCTGATGTGAATGAGTTCTTGGCCACGAGGGGAGAGGTGCACACCGAGCCTAACCGTCCCTTTGTACCACACCCTGATGCATCCGAGTGTCGGTGAGGATAATATTATATGGTCGGGTGTGATGATGATGATATTACTCGCCACCCGCTAGTCGGGCACGGGATGATGCAGCGATGATGATGATGATGGACTTGGTAGTGGCCCTAGTGGGAATGACAGTGGGAGTGATGATGATGATGATGATAATGATGGTGGTGGTGGTGATGATGATGATGGTGGTGACGGGCCAGCTGATCGGGATTCAGCTGAACCACGGAGAGACCACCACCACCACCACCGAGCCAGCGGTTGAGAGTCGGGGACATGGAGGGCCATTAAGGTTCATGGGGAGAGTCAATTCACCCATGCTACCCGGGATGTCGACCACGGTGCGGTCGTAGTTCCACTTGCGGTCGGAAGGGGAAAGGGAAAGGGAAGCACCATGGACATGGGTATGAGGATGACACTTCATCGTCGGGTCTTACAATCCCATTGAAGTGAATAGCTTGGCGGCTCCATAGGATCTATGAGTCTAGATGAGTCAAGAGGCTCCACCGTCGGATACCGGATACCGGCACGCTGATCCCCACTCGTCGAGGTGGTGCGCATCTTCTTCCGGGGCTTATGTGTGCATCTTATGGTCGGGGGTTTCCTCGATTTGGAGGACATACGGTAGTGGAAGTGGAACAGGGTAGGATGTATTATCCAGCGTCGTGGGAGGCGGTATATGTGCATAGGGGTGCAACTTATACGGATGCTGATTCGGGGGCACGATGTTTGTGGAGCGGATCTTCGGGGTGCAACCCCAACCCATACCCCCGAGATTCATCAAGAAGGACTTCCCTATCCTTATTGTGCATTCCCTCGGATCGGATATCTTATGCATGTTGATGACCGACCTATAGAGCTGCGGTTGTCATTACCTCGACAACCATAGGCATCACATGTCATGGGATGTCTATGTCCGTTGGTCGGGGGGATGTCCAGCACAATACTACTCGTCACGGGATGGATCCGCCGGGCACTCCTATTGGCCCGACTTAGTGAGTTGTACTTCCCATTTATTTTTATTACTAGTTACATTGTATCGATGTTTAAGAGTTTATTTGATACTTCGAATTGAACTTAAAAGTTAGAAGTTAGAGCTTAGAGTTAATATGTTCATGTTGAATGTTATGCTTATTTGCTTAAGTATAGTTAACTTTATTGTGTACTTCTCGGTCATCTTTACATTAATGTTATGTAATTTAAAAGACATATTTACATTGATTTTTTACTAAAATGCATGTGCCAATGTGTTCTTTATACACTAATTAGCTTAAATCCAGAATTCCACCCCAAAATAGTCTCTAAAACCTGTCGAAACTGATGTCGAAACTTGTGCGAAAAAGTCCTCGGTTTCCTCGAAATTTCCCAAGTTTCCACCTAAGTTTTTCCCATCAAAAAATTTTTTTTTTTTTTTTTTTTTTTTTTTTTATGGTGTATAAGTTGTAATATTGTGGGGGAAAAAGAGTATTTTGGAAAAGAGGCAAGGGAGGAGGGGGTCCCCACCCCCCCAAACAAACAAACATTTTTTTTTTTTTTAATATGGTTTTTTCCTTTTTACCTTTTTTTTTGGTACGGGGGGGCCGGGTTTAGGGGAAGGCGGGGGGGGTTCTTTCCCCCCCCCCCCCCCCTTCCACCCCCCCGTCCTCCCTCCAACGTCCAACTCCAACCTGTTTCTCCCTGTCTCCAACTTCTTCGAAGGGTTCTTCTGGTTTCTCTGTGTCTTTGTGTCAGAGATAGAACAAAGGAGCTTAAAGAATACCGATTTCTTCATCTTTGTTCTGTTCGTTGCTTCTTCTGCACAAGAAATCAGGGGAAGATTGCTTTGTCCCTTTGCTGCTTACCGTCGTCTACAGAAGGTATGTAATTTTTTTTCTTCCCCATTTTCTATTTTTTTTTTTTGATTTCTTTTGGTTGCTGCTGAGGAAGAACAGATCAAAACGGAATCCAATATTTCTTATATCGGTACCTGATCTTTCTTATTTGTTGTTTTTTTGCTAAATTTGCGTTTGATATGTTTTCATTTACCCTGAAAATAACCTTATCCAGAATCTCGTAGACAATGAGGGAATGATTCAATCATGAAGTTGGGTTCCTTTTTGATCTGTTTTAATCTTTTTAATTCAGAGATATAACTAGCTGTTTGATTGCAAGAATGCAATAACATTTCATGGCAAAACAGTTTTCACTGGAGAAAAGAAATCGAATCTTACCAGAGAAAAAGAAAGGGAAGTTTTTTACATTTTACACACTATAATGGGGTGAAACTCTATACCTCACTAAGGTGGCCTAAATTACATGTCACTCACTACTGCAAAATTACAAGTTGCAGACTATTATACTTTCATCCAAGATTCTGTTCAAGGTGCCAAGTTTCACTTGGCGAACCCGGCGAATTTTGCCGTCATTTCTGGTGATAATTCGGAGCTATAATTTGAAGCTGAGAGAAGAATTGGTTAATACCATGGTAAAATAGGCAAAATTCACCCGAAATATGGAGAATTTCGAGAATTTTGCCCGGTTTGCCAACTGGTGAACTTTTTCTTTGAACGAAACCGAAACCAACTAATTATCAGCGATGTCTAACAAAAAATCGCCGAATCAATCAATATCGCCGATATCTCAATTTCATTAAATTTTCTGGCAATTTCTCGTGATTTTTAGGCAATTTCGCTTGCAATTCTATAGCGGAATTTTCAATGTCAACAAATAATCTTACCAATTCTGTCCCATTGATTCAAGCCTCAAAAGGCAATGTGCCAAATGTGGTTAGGGAGGTGAATCTATATGGAACAACTTATGGAAATAATTCGAATTAAGAAGATATTTTGTAGCAAAATCTTTAAGATCAATAGGCAATCTTATCAATTATATCCCAATGATTTAGGCCTAAAAAGGCAACATGCCAAATGTGATTAGTGAGGAGAAATGCATGGAAGAATTTATGGAAACAAGTTAAAATATGAAGGGATTTTGTAGGGGAATTTTCAAGGTCAATAGACAATCTTTTCTATTATGTCCTAATGATTTAGGCCTAATAAGGTAACATGCCAATTGTGACTAGGGAGAAGAATTTGCATGGAAGAATTTATAATAAATAATTCAAAATTTTCAAGTCCCATTATATTTATTGGAATGAAATTAGGTTAGCCACCAAATTTGGGCTCATAATGACCTAAAATACCCCTCGAAATGGGGTCAAAATTTTGTCAAAACTTTTCACTCTGGGGGAACACTAGTTAATACCCATCACTTGATTAGATCTATGATCAGAGCTCCCAACTGTTAAGCAAAGGATGGCCGCCAGTGAAGTGTAGAAGACAAGATGCAGATATTGGGTGAAGTAGAGAGAAGAAGATTTGTAAGTCTAAAAAGCGCCACCACCTAATGTGTGAATCCGGAGAAGATGAGTTGCAGAGATCTTCGTGCCATGCTATCAGAGAATACGGATAGGGTTCATAAGCGCAGGTAAGGGAGAAGACGAATATCAATTTACGTTTTCCTTAGGCAAGATCCCAGCCACAACACATGGGTGAAATTCTCGAAGACAAGATCCACGCCGCACTTGCAAAGTCAATCCTTCAAAATACCCATTAGTGCTCTTGATTAAAGCTTCATCGTTAACAATGGAGGAAGACAAATCAAAGCAATGACGAAGAGTGGTGGTGTATGGTGGTCATAGATTGATGGACCTTCGACATTTTTGGCGATATTCGCCAGTCCGGCATAAAATTGCCATGAAAAATCATTTTTTGGCAAGATATCGCCGATATTTGGGTCGATTCGGTTTCGGTCCAAAAAGTATTTTGCCACTCACCGAAATGACCAAAAATTTGGCCATTTTTTTACCATGATTCTGTTAAGTCACATGGAAAATGGCTATATTGCCCTCAGTGGAGTACAATAACATAACTACCCCCATGTACCTCATTTTAAATTTAAGAGTTAAATTACTCAAATACCCTTTAAAGGGTAAATTACTTAACTACCCCCATGGTTATTCACTCACTCTCTTTATTGTAACCTCTTTTTCTTTTTGTGGTCAACCTCTAACCCCTTCTTCATGTACACTCTCTCCAAGTCATCATCTTTGGTGATGACCACAACAAGTTGTGAAAATCCCTTTTTTCTCGGTTGCTTGCACACGCCCTCTATGGGTGATGATCGTTATTGCCAAACTCCATCGCTAGGGCATAGGGTTGGATTAACTTTCTTGTGTTGTTTCCCCAACTAAAGGAGCAGAACCCTGTAACCATGAAATTCCCACGAAATCTTTAAAACCTAAGTGGAGTAGATCTCGAATATAAGAAAAACATGACAACCCATTTGAGGTTGCAATACCCAAAACCATAACCCCGAGTTTAAATCCGTAAAAACCCATCTCATACCTTTTCGCATTCTAGCCTCCCTTTAACGTACTAGTTTCTATTGGTGAGTGAAATGGACTCGATTTCAACAGTTCTGCTCCTAACTAAACCATTTGTAGCTATAACTCAGATGTAAAGGAATATTTAAAGAACATAAACTATACTTCGCTCAACACCAGACTAGATAAGTAGAAGGCAAACTTAACCTCTTAAACTAAAACACTTTAGGGTTTTGGATGTGGAAGAGAATTACAAATTGCAGAAGATGAAAAAAAGTAAAACAAGACCAATGATTAAAATAATTGAAGAAATTAGGGAAATTATAGAGGAGCTAAGAATCGCCGAAGAAGATGACTTGCTGGTGGTCGTCCCGGAGATGATGACTTGTTGTGGGTGGAGAGAGTAAGGGAGAGGATCATGTAAATGAAGAAAGGGTTAAAGTGAATAAGCATGGGGGTAGTTACATAATTTACCCTCCAAAGGGCATTTTAGTAATTTAACTTTTAAATTTAAAATGATGTACATGGGGGTAGTTATGTCATTGTACTCCACTGAGGGCAATATGGTCATTTGCCATGTGACTTAATAGAATATTGGATGAAAGTTTAACAATGGGAAACTTGTAATTTTGCAAGTGATTGCCATGTAATTTAGGCCACTATAATGAGGTACCCAGAGTTTCACCCCCATTATAGTGTGTAATATGTAAAAAACTCAAAAAAAAAAAAAAAAAAAAAAAGGAGCTTTGAATTTCTTAGTCTCGAAAACCAAACACTTTGATTGGTTAAATATTAGAAATCCGAGACTGCTCAAATCATATTAACTTCCTCCATCTGGGAATAAATCTGTTTCTCATTTACTTTTGACGGGTAAATAGTTGCAGAAGACCTCAGATATTCACCTTTTTTGTTCAAAGAAGTTACGGATTCACCTGTATTATTATTTAGTTTTAATAAGAATGTAAAGCTTTCTCGTTATTCTTATTTGCTTTGTCTTTCTTCCCCTGTCTAATTAGTTTTCTGTTCGTTAATATTCATTCACATCGCTTTCTGACTCTGGTAGCAGCTGTACTTTAACAAGCTAGTTAAGATTTTGAATCTCCTGAAAATTGTTTTTTGTTGTCTGGAAACAAAAGAGAGGGAATGAAGCATCTAATTTTATCTGTTTATGATATGGAATGTGTAGGCTTATTTATCTTTATTTTGCTGGAAAACCCATCTTTGGAGTTCTGTGTCAGCAAGGTTTAAAGTATCCCACGATACCATGCGATACTAGCCGATATGTATCCGTATTTGATCCAACCGATACGATACATTTCGATACGTTTCTCCATTGAATTACACTAAAATACGTTAGCTAGACGATACATCTCCCGCGTCTCTTAAATCAATGATCGATCGTCCGTCTTTAATCCTTGTGTGTCAGTGCTCCACAAAGTATGGAATGTGGAAATCTTAGGTTTCTTTTATTGTACTTGTATCTACTATATAATATCCTCCCTGAACCCTAGATTAAAACTAGATAACCAAACTGACAGTGCTGGACTGTTTGCCACCAATTAGTGTAACCTAGGTCTTGCTGAAACTTGAGGTTACCTTGCATCTTTATCTGTGTGAAGTAAGTGGGGTTCTTCAACCCCCCCCCCCCCCCCCCCCCCCCAAAAAAAAAAAAAAAAAAAAAAAGAAAAGAAGAAGAAGAAGAAAAAGAAGGGTCAGTGGGGTTGGCAGATGATGCTATTGTTCTTCTTCGTATTAGTGAACTCTGAAATTTTCTGAACTAGACTTGGGGAGAGAGGCAATCAATGACGTATTGAAGTTGAAATTGATTGAATCTACAGCTCTGGTGCAGCTTTAATGGCAGATACTAGTAATGGTATTTGTCCATCCTTCCGATTCATCAAGAAGAAGGCTTTAGTGGTTTCTTTTCAGCTTGTCTGAACTCTTCTTTGTGGGAGTTTTGGAGTTTTTGATTAGTCGGGTTTTCAGAAATGGGCGGGTATAGTTTAAATGGGTTTTGCTCGATGGTTTCCCACTTGAAAGTATGCTATTTTACCTCATTCACCATTAATGTCAGATTTTATATGTTTATTTATCTATTTATATTTCTGCTAATTACTCTGCTATTTTTTGTTCTGCATCTAGTTAGTTTGTGATTGGGATTGCTACTGGGCTCCAAATTTATTTTCACACAGTTAAATGGCAAGGATTCTACAAGTTTGAAACTGTATATATGCTAATATTTAGTTCGTCAGGTTGTGAATTTTTATTACATAGGTTGCTGTTAGAACTTGGAACCCTAAAATTCCCTATCTGAAACTGGAAATATTAAGGTTCAGATTTTTGGTTTGAAAGCCCTAAACCTATAGCCTAATTCAAACCCTGTCCCATGACCCAGTGATGTAAAAAAGGGTTCACCGTCTGGCTGAAACCCTAGAGTGGGCCCCAAGGCCACTCCAAAGTGCCACACCTATGGCTGGCTGAACCCTCCAAGAGGGATACTTTGGTCAATTTTGGAATTTATTTCTTAATTTTCAAGAGTCTTGTTTAGAAGTCTTGCTTTAATTTGAAGTTGATTTCTTGAGTCGTTAGAACTCTTGTAAGTCTTACAAAAGGAGTTCCTTTCCTTGAATTGGAGTACTGGTGTCTTAGGGGAATCTATTTGCAAGAAGATTCCATTAGTTGTTTAGTTTAGGTTAAAGTCTTTTATTTGTGTGGCTGACATTAATTGTGAGGAAGATCCTAAATTATAAAGGGTTCCCAGTTAGATTTGAGACTTTAGATTAGGCTATGTGAATAGCATAGCCTTTCATTGTAAAGTTAAGTCTCATTTTGAATAAGAATTGATTGTGAGTTAAGGATCGTGGCCTTGTTGAGGAGGCCATGGTTGAGTAGAAATTGAGAGTCTTCTTCAAATTCAGCACCTTCTTCAAGATTCCAGCTATCTTCCTCCAAGCTCTAGCATCTTCAAGAAATTACGGCAACTCTCTACTAAGTACAGCAGGCTCCAATCTCCTTACCCCATCGCCTCTCTCTACTGCAATATCCCCTTCACCTCCCAAAGCCATCGCACCACTCAGCCCTTTCCCTGTTTGCGCAGGCCCTAGAAACCCCTTCCCTCCCATTGCAGCCTCTCCTAACAACACCCCCCTACCCCACGGGTGTTTTATTTTGACTTGCGGCAGATCTGAAACAAGATGAAGAAAGAAAAGAAAAGAAGAAAGAAAGAAAGAAAGATCGCCCAAGATCTTCAAAACCCTACCCAAGATCTATTCCTCAAGTTCTTCCTTTCCATTTAGGTTTTGCAAAACCTGATCTTTTCCCAGTCCTCATCAATTAGATTTTGTTAAAACCTTAACTTTTTCCTATCACCCCATAGGATCCCAATTTTATTTTCTAGTCTTTTCTTTCAATCCCCATCTAGATCAGAGCAACCCATATCTTTCCGAAAAGTTCCCCACAACTTTCGTATCAACCTCTATCCTTCCTAAGAGCTTCCCACAACTATCTTGGAAACTCATAGACATCCCATAAAATTTTTTTTTTATTTCCTGGAAGATTTTCGGCAAACCTTAAAATTTAGGGAATTCTTCCAAGATACCCTGACCCTAAAATTGGGATTCCATCATTTGGTATTAGAGCAACAGTTCCAGCAAGTTCAAGCATCAACACTCCAAGAACCATCAGCAACTAGAGATAGATGAAGCAATGGTAGTCAAAGCCATGGAGGAACCAACAAGAGATTACCTCCATTATATGCATAGAGGGATAAGGCAACCACAATGGCCTTTAGAGATGGGAACTTATGATGGGGTCGATGATCTTCAAATTTGATATGAGTGGGTGTATGGTCTATAGACAAATTGATGCAAACTCAATTTTAGGGTTTGGGTTTCTTGGAAGAACTCCCTAAAATTGAGGGTTTGCCTATAATCTTCCTGCAACTGATTCTAAAATTATGTGGGTTGTTAGGGTAAATTTAGCCATTTACTAAATTCCCATGGGGAGACTTTGGATCATTATGGTAGGGTAAGATTTTTTTAAAATTGATATGGGAGGGAAAAGATCAATCTAAAATTTTATGGGAAAACCCAATTAACAAAACCTTGATGGGTTGGGTTTAACTGGGAAAAGGAAAGGGAAGAGAAGCCTGCGATTAGGTAGGGGGAGGGTTTGGGAAAAGGGATAAACAATTTGGAATTATGGTAGAGCTGTGGGTTGTTAAAGGGTAATAACCTAAAATTGCCTGGGAAGGGTGGGATGATAAAAGATTAGGGTTTTGCAAAACCTAAAGTGAAAGGAAGAACTCAGGGAATAATGGAAGGGGAATGGAAGGGTAGGTTTCTTGCAATTTTCTCTCTTTTTTCTTTCTTTTTGTTTCTTTGTTCTGTGTTCTTTTTCTGCTTTGGTTCTTTTCTGTTTCTTTCTTCTTCTTTTTTATTTTTAGTATCTTTGCTTCTGTTTCAGTCTTCTTTCTTTTCTTTTCTTCTTCTTCCTCCTTTTTTTTTTTCTTTTTCCCCGGCTGTTTCACAACTGCCGCAAGAACCAAAAAATAAAAAAACTGAAATAAAAACCGGGGGAAAGAGTGTGCCATAGGGTTTGTGGAGGTGGGGGAGGGGTGAGGGGTCTAGGTGTTGTTGCAAGGGTGGGAGTAGGGTTTCTTGGCTGCTGCCAAGGTGGGACAGCAAGGTTCTTGGAAGTCCTTGTTGTTTTCTTGGTCTGAAACAGCAAGTAATCGGAGCCACAGGGTATGGGGGAAGAAGAGAAAGAAGAAAGATTAGGGCTGGGGTTGGGCAGGGGTTCAACTCACTTGTTTGCAGAATCTGGAAGTGAAAGATTGCTGGACTTCTTGCTGGAATTGCAGGACAGACTGATAAAGATCAGAGAACTCTTGATATCTGCAAGGTCCTCCTCAAAAAGATCCTGCCCCACCTTCTTGGCTGCAATTCTTTCAGTAATTTTATTAATCCAGCCTTGAGAATTAAAAAGAACAGATAAGTTATTTATAGCCTACTAAAAGACTAACCCTAAGTGGGTTTCCTTTATATATTAGGATTTGCTTACAAATAATCTCAACTGTCCAAGTAAATATTTAAAGATCTAATGGAATCTCGTGTAAAATAGATTCCCTCAAGACTCAAATAAAAGAACCCATCTTGGAAAATTCCATGACTCTTGGATCGAGGGGATTCTAAACAGACTTTTCTTGGGCCCCTAAAAGGGCTTGAAAATGACCAAAGTACCCCTGGGGCATTCGGTCAACTTTGAATTGAGCCTGGTCTAGGCTTTATCCCCCCCCTTTTTTTTTGGGGGGGGGGGGTGTTTCAATTGTTCAAATCACAAGTACTTTGATGGGCACTACTTATCAGAGAATGGCAAGATGGGGTTTGCGTGTAATCTGTTGGTGGGATGTGCCCGTGAATAGTGGAACCACCTAAGGAGGCAAATGAGGTATGAAGGTATTGAACCTAGGGGTGCAAGTTTGGCCTTGGCGACCGTGACCCGACCTAAGCCCACCTTGAACCAGAATAGGGCTTGGGCTAAAGATTTTGGCCCTAAGGGCGGGTTAGGGCCAAGGGCGGGCCTGGGATTACTCTCTGGCCCGCCCAGCCCATCCCGGCTCGTCCCCGATTTTGGCCCTAATCTTGGCCCTGATTCTAGCCTTGATTTTGGCGGATTTTGCTTGGAAGCAGTGCCTCGTGGCACCGCTCCAAGTAGTGAACGACCAAGATTTAAAGTTAAGAATTAATTAAATCTCTACTGTTCATTATTAGCATGTGCACAAAATACCAACTTAAGTGAGAGTAAACCGATTTTATTTCAAACGAACTGAATCATATGAGGTTCAACTCAAACCAAACCAACATCATTTTTTCATGAAGCTGAGCGGAGGTAAGTTTTCCGAGATCCACTGCCGGCAGCACCACCACCATTTTCATGCTCTTCTAACATCCTTTGTTTTCATTTACCAGCTGAACTGCAATCATTCCATATACGAATGGAATGGGTTGATTTCGAAGGATTTATTTGTTTATTGTCTTGCTCAAGTGTTAGCTAGAGCCTCCACCGCCATTTCAGACATGGTGGGAAGTCCGGCTTATTCGCACGCCAGCAAGAAGAGCTCTCTGTTCGGGGTAAGCCGGATAACTACATCGGAATTCTCTGGAAGTTCTCCTTATTCCGATTTTTCTTCTGTTAAGAATTCCTCTTCCAACAGAAATCCTTTGGCGAATGCCGTCAAATCGGTAGCTAAAGTCCTTAGTTCATGCATGCTTTAGTCCACCAGAACCGACATCATCTAAAGATCCTTCCAGTAATTTACTTTGTTCTTTCTGTTCACATTTACACCTTCAAAACCTATGGGAGTTCCAAACAAACTCAGTTTTTTCTCCCGTTTTCTTTCTTAGTGGGGGTTGGGGGATATTCATGTCTCCTTTATCTGGATTCTCCCCCTTTCTTTTCTTGTTCTCTTTTTGGAAGATTTGATGCCCCAATTCTTTTGGGTTCAAGCTCAAAATCTCTCTTAACATAGATTTTTTTTTTTGATGATTTGAAACCAAACTCTAAACACTGAGGACTTGTGGGCAACTGGGCATCTTCCTTTTCCTGTAAATTGGTTATTGTTACTTACAATTTATTGGTCAATGCAAAATTATGAAAAATCAAGATAGATTAGAACTGTTGGCTTATCAGTATGGTGATAGATTAAAACTTTTGGTTTATTAAGATAGATTAGAACGTTTGGCTTACTGTTTTAATTTTTATTTAGTTGCTATTAGCGAAAAAAGACGTCGTTCCAGTCTTGGGATCTATGGCAAATCCTATAATTCGACCCAAACGATGGAAATTTACAAAGCTACCAAGGATTTCTCCCCTTCCTTGAAGATTGGACAAGGTGGTTATGGGACTGTTTACAAGGGAAAGCTTCAAGATGGTACCTTTGTTGCTGTTAAACCGATTTTCCTGTCCTGCAAAAACCATCACTGCTTGGTCCCAACATAGCTGACGTTGGATACCGTTCCACCACCACCGCCTGACGTCGTACCACCCTTAAAATGAAAAATTGATGTTGGTTTGTTCGAGTTGAACCTCATATGGTTTGGTTCGTTTGAAACAAAAATGGTTTATTTTTACTTAAGTTAAGTTGGTGTTTTGTGCATATGCTAATAATGAATAGTAGAGATTTAATTTAACTCTTAATTTTAAATCTTGGTCGTTCACTGCTTGGAGCAGTGCCAACTACCAAGCAAAATCCGATTTTGGCCTTGATTGGCGCTGATTTTGGCCCTGATTCTGACCTTGATCTTGGCCCTGATTTTGGCCCTATTTAGGCCCTGATCTTGGCTCTGATATTGGCCCTAATCTTGGCCTTGATCTAGGCCCATGATTTTGGCCCTGATTCAAGTCTGGACCCTCCACCCATATGGAGAGGAATTAATTATAATCCACATGGGTGAAAATTTGACACCTGTCAAATTTTAAAAACATGATCATATTTTGTAAAAAAATTAATAAAAATAAATTATATCTTCATTACCAATGTAGTAAGCATCCACTTGATTTTGGCCCGATCCTGACCTTAATTTTGTCTCTAGTCTTAATGTTAATTTAACCCTGATCATGTATTAGATTTTTACCCTAATCTTCACATTAACATTGATATAACTATAAGTCTTGACTTTGACCTTCAGTCATTTTGATAATATTAGACTATGAGTTGATTTTTTATATTATTTTTAAGATAATTTTTATTTTTCGAATTAAGTCATTTTTAGTTCCAAAAAATCATTGATTTTTTTTTTGGACTAAGGTTAGATAATATACTATAAATAATAAAAGCTAGTATTTAGAGAATTAATATCTAACAAATCTACACCCCAAACTCTCATCATAAATATTGATATCTTTCTTTTGCCTCCAATGTGATATTTTAGAGGAGGAAAAAAAGAAAAGAAAAAAGAGCAACTTATTAAGGACAAATAGCTATGTTTTTTTTTTTTTTTTTTGTTGAATAAGGATATCAATGGGAGGGGTTTTCAATTTCCATCACCAAAGTAATGGGAGAGGTTTTCAATTTCCATCATCAAAGCAATGAGAGACTTTCAGAGATCAATATAGAATTATGGAGTATGGATTTATTTATGTTTAAAGCAACACTATCAACTTATTGATTATTTTATCATTTTGTATGAGCTTGAATCATCTTATATTTCTATAAATTTTATTTTTAATTTACTTATGATACTTTTATTTTTATTATTATTATTATTATTATTTTTTTATGAATTTACATTTGTTATTTTAGGTCCAAGAATATGGCCAATTAAGGCTACGGCCAAGATAGGGTCAATCAGGGCCAGGTACAAGCCTAATTAGGGTCAGGGATAGGGTCAATCAAGGCTAATTAGGGCCAATTAGGGCTAGGGACAAGGCCAATCAGGGTCAAGGCTAATCATGGCCAATCAGGGTCAGGGCCAATTAGGGCCAACCAGGGCCAACCCATCCCGACCCGGCCCAATTAGGGCGGGAATGGGCTTGGCTTGGCCCTCTAGGGCTTAGGGCTAGGGACAATAATCCTTGGCCTTGAACTAGGGTCAGGGCAAGAATGGGCTCAAATTAGAACATATAGGGCTGGGCTTGGGATTGCAAAAGCCCGGCTCAGTTGCAGCCCTAATTGAACCTAACACTTGGGAGGATATGGCAGAGGCTTTAAGCCATCTATTCTTCCCACGAGCATCAACTAGGCAATACCAACAAATCCACTATGTCCAACAACAGTACCACCAAAAGTTTGCAAAATCTGATGGAAGAAACCAAGAGGATTGGTAGAGAGGAGCAAGACATTGGGGTAATCATATCAACAAACTCAAGTATGACAATCGATTGTTTGAAGATAATAAAAGGTCCCGGAATCATCTACCTTCACCCGAGAAGGCCTCCTTAAGTATTATTGTTTTGGGTGGTTGTGATTAATGGTTACACAACAATCAGAGAATTGAGTATAGGAGGGACCCACCATCCACCAATACTTCCTCAAATTTTTTGCAACCTCTTTGACTAGACTAAAAGAGGACATGCTACACCAACTATTATGAAAGGGGTCACTTTGCCAGAAAGTGCCCTCCAAGAAGGGAAGCTACAAGTTTCCAGATTCCTTAACAAATTCCTCCAGAAGAAGTACCTTGCCTACTTCTAGAAGCAGCCCAAGAAAACATCTTTGATGAAGGGGGACACTCGGACATCCACTAGGATCTTGATGAGATAGTAGAAGACTAGAAGGTACAGTGTTGCTGCCCATGCCTTTTACAGTAATGACAAAAGAGCTCTAAAAAGACCATAAGGTAAAAATCGTGGAAGACTAGGAGGAGGCCCTAGCCCTTGAAGACCAGGTCATAAGAGATGCAGAGAATGCCTCCAAGAAGTACAGGAACATGGTCAAAGCAAGAACACCATCTAAGACATGCCTAAGAAAGTAATTTCTCTACTTGAAGACCACCTGATATTGAAGTTAAAGAGTTGCTGCCCACGAGTTCCAGAGAAGCACCAGCCTTGATTCCATGATACACTGGCCCCTCCTGTGGTCTCAAAGGGTATCTTGGAGGAACCACATCATTAGTGCATAGCAGAAGCACAGTGGATTCAAAGGACTACAGGGGCATCATTGATTACTCTAACCATGGACTTGATGTCTTCGTCATACGCCCTGTTGTTCTTTGAAAAGAAGGCTCCTAGGCTAGAAGATTACATCCCATGTCCTATCACTTTTCCAGGGTTTTTTGTCTTTGGAGCAGTACTAGCATCAACACACCTACTACCTCCTCTCGCTTTAAGATGCGGGGGCGCGTCCACTCTAGAGTTCACCGGAGAATTAGACTAGGAGCATTTGATCATCACATTCATCAGGAGATGCATGTTTTCAAGGAGGGGAGAATTGATGTGAACAAGGGTTCACCCCTGGCCTAAACCTTGGAGTGGGCCCTGAGGCCACTTCAAAGTGCCACACCTAGGGCGGGCTGAATCCTCCAAGAGGGGTATTTTGGTCATTTTCAGCCCTAAATATCTGCTGGAATTAAATTTCAGGATTTTATTTATTGATTTTCAAGAGTCTTGTTTTAATTTGAAGTCGAGTTCTTGAGTCCTTAGGAGTTTCTTTAAAGGACTCTTGTAAGTCTTTTATTACAACATGAGTTCCTTTCCTTACGTTGGAGTCCTAGTGTCTTATGGGAATCTATTTTCAAGAAGACACCATTAGTTGTTTACTTTAAGTTAAAGCCTTTTATTTGGGTGGCTGAGATTAATTGCAAGGGAGATCCTAAATTATAAAGGATTCCCAATTAGATTTCAGTCTAGTGTAAGCTATAAATAGCCTAGTCCTTTCATTGTAAAGTTAAGTTTTATTTTGAATAAGAATTGATTGTGAGTTAGGAATCGTGGCCTTGTTGAGGAGGCCACAGTTGAGTATAAATTGTCTTCTTCATATTCAGCAACTTCTTCAAGATTCCAGATTTCTTCCTCCAAGCTCCAGCATCTTCAACAAATTACAGCAACTCCCAAGTACAGCAGGCCTCCATCCCCTTCCCCCACCTCCTCTCTCTAGTGCAACAGCCCCCTCACCTCCCAAATCCATCGCACCACTCCCAAGCCCCTTTCCCTGCTTGCGCAGGCCCTAGAAACCCCTCCTCTCCCATCACAGCCTCTCCCTTCACCCCTGCAGGCTTTCCCCAGCCCCCTATCTCCTCTGCGCTGGCAAGAAAACCCTCCCCCAGCCCCCTTGTACCTTGTGGCACTCTCCCTCCCCCTTTCTTTTCCTTTCACCCCCACCCCTTTTGTTTTATTTTGACTTACGGCAGATCTGAAACAAGAAAAAGAAAGAAAAGAAAAGAAGAAAGAAACAAATATTGACCAAGATCTTCAAAACCTTACCCAAGATCCATTCCTCAAGTTCTTCCTTTCCATTTAGGTTTTGCAAAACCCTGATCGTTTGCCATCTCACCCCAATTAGATTTTGTTAAAACCCTTACTTTTCCCTCTCACCCCGTAGGATCCGAATTTTTGTTTCCCATCTAGATTAGAGCAACCCATATCTTTCCTAGGAGTTTCCCTCAAGTTTCCTATCAACCCATATCCCTCCTTAGAGCTTCCTACAACTTTCTTGGGAACCCATTGGCATCCCATAAATTTTATTTATTTTTTGAAAGATTCTGGGCCAAACCCTAAATATGAGGGGATTCTTCCAAGAAATCCTAACCCTAAAGGTTTCCATCACCCTGCAACCCTAAAACCCCTAGAGCCTAGAATCCCTTAGCCACAGTTTGTAACTTAGATTGACTGCTGATCATAAGAGGGCTGGAATTAGGGGTTTGGCTAGTGGGAAGGGCCTCCAATCGAGTTTAGGTCTAGGTGGGTGAGGAGATATCCAGAGTGTTTGAGAAAAAACTGGTGGTGATTTCTGGGAAGTAAGGCTCTTGGAACGGGTTTGTCGAGGTAGCTTCTTGGGTTCGAGTGAAAGAGAAAAGAGGGAAACAATGGGGAGGGTTTAGTTGGATCTCGGCCTACCTTCTTGTGGACTTGATCTTCAATAGGTCAGCCCATAAGATGGAGAGGAGGACTAATTCTCAAACATAGCAGGATTCTTGTACTTGAAACACCATGATTCACAGCCACAGTAGACTTGAAATACCAAGGATCCCAGGTCTTTTACTTTAAACACCAAACCTTGACTTGAAACACTAGAGCTGATATCTTAACAGAGTATAGAACTCATAAGCTGCTGGGAGAAATCAGATTAACTCAGAAGGTCTATTTTTCCATAATGTTAGGGTATTTATAGGTTCTATTTTACCAAGGATCCCAGGTCTTTTCCTTTAAACACCAAACCTTGACTTGAAACACTAGAGCTGATATCTTAACAGAGTATAGAACTCATAAGCTGCTGGGGAGAAATCAGATTAACTCAGAAGGTCTATTTTTCCATAATGTTAGGGTATTTGTAGGTTCTAAAGGCCAATTACAACCTAGAAACCAATTAGGAATAGCTGATTCCTTAGCTGAAATTGGTCCAGAAGTTATAACAGTTGAACCAATTGAACCATGGCTCAACCAAAAATACAAGAGCTGTTGAGCAAACTATGTATGGTCACTATTGGATTACTTTACTATTACTACTATTTGTGGTACTGTTTGGACAGCTTCTCCTTGGCCTTGTGCTTGCGGATCTAGGTCTTCAGATCTGCATCATGACAACAGCCAAGGTTTAAAGTATCCCGCGATACAATACAATATGATACAGGTCCATACGTAGTCTTATTGGACGCAAGCGATACGATACATCTTTTCAAAACAGGCTTGTATCAGATTGTATTGAAATTTATTGGCCAATATTATACAATCTGGTCGATACATTTCAATGCCATTGACATATTCAGCATAGGAGTACTAATACATCTCAATATGTATTAGCCGATATAACTTGATACATCTAAATATATACTAATACTATTGATACTTTCATAAAAAACCATTGTCGCCCACAGACTCAATACAACTCCTATTCTAATGGGAAAATGAAGAACTCTCAACCAAGAGTCTAAAAATTCCATTTGATCTAGGTTTTTCACACTTTTGGACAAAAAAACTAATTAAGACTAGAGCATCATCCCTTGCACCATCAAATACGCTTCATGGCTATAAACTATCACAACATAGAAGAAACATTGTTTATTTTTTATAACAATTGATTTAATGCACTTGTTTGAAGTGGTTATACATTATTCTTCACTGTAGTATTAATGTAAGATATTTGTTATCATATATATATATAATATATATATATATATATATATATATATATATATATATATATTTATTTGTTTTTACTTATTTATTGATATTACTCTTTAGTTCTGTAAGTATATTTTAACCATTTTCAAGCACTTTTGCACTATTTGACGCGTATCACCTATACGATACGGTACATCTCTTTAAATTATCTGGCCAACAATATCTATTAAAACAAAATGGAAACTATATTCACTATTGGATTACTTTATTGACCTTCTGCTAGCAGATGTTGGTCTTCGGATCTGTATCACCCCCAGAGCTCCTCCACTTCTCACTCTATCATCACACATAATATCAGCATATCTTTAGTGGTCTCTTTTAAAAATCAAATTTATCTAGTGTGTAGTCTACAATTATTCAATTATTGTTTGAGGTGAAAGTAACCTTTCACCAAGTAGCTTGCTTGAACAGTTGAGACATTATTATTTTTTTCTTCCTGATTTTAACTGGCTATAGTTTTAGTATCACCACAGGATTTTATTGTTTCCCTTCTTTAAGTATTTGTTATTAACTGTTCTGTCAAGTATGTTTGACTTCAATTCTGGTTCTGTTTCACATAGCGCTTCATGTGTAAACATGCGTCATAACTCGAAATCTCCTTTGGCTCTTCTAATCCATTCTGAAGCATATTTTAGTTTTTGTTTCATATGAGAGTAGTGCATCTGAAAACCTAAAGAAGTTTTTTTGTTCATTGGCTACAGAAGTGAGGGATAGGATCAAATCTGAAACGCAGTTCTTAAAAAGGGGAAAAAATGTCTTTCAGATCTAAGGAGTTATTTAAGAAAATAGTTCGGAAGGTTGGGGAGGAGAACTTGGCACCAGGAGTGAAGGAATCACTGAAGAAGTGTCTTCCAGATAGCAAGATTGTGATGGGGAGAGCCAAGAGAGGGATTTATGCTGGTCGTCACATCCAATTTGGCAACAAGGTCAGCGAAGATGGGGGGAACAAGTTAGTTTCTTCTCTACTTTTATTTTCCTTAGTCTCTTCTCTACTTTTATTATCCTTAGTTTTGGTCACGTGAAGTTTGAATTTATGAATGCTGAAAGTTCCGTATGTTTCTTAGCCGTCTTTTATATGATACTGCTTGTTTTGAGGTTTCAAATCCC
The DNA here is from genome assembly GCF_041222555.1 of Hakea prostrata. NCBI lineage: Eukaryota > Viridiplantae > Streptophyta > Magnoliopsida > Proteales > Proteaceae > Hakea > Hakea prostrata. The sequence goes on from NC_142608.1 coordinate 10,393,112, forward strand.
GGATGAATATATAGCGTTGATATGCAATTGATTGGCAGGATCAGATTGATCTGTAGGGAATTTCTGTTTCCTTAAAAGATTGATATGTCATCAACCTTTTGAGGACATTTTTGCCACAAATTGTAAGAGCAGTGTCCCTTTGCCTTCATTCGCTGTCTATGCATGGATGCATGCATGTTCTGTTGATGACAAGCAGTAATTATTGGCACAATGATGATATACCCTTTATATACATTCATTGTGGGGAAAGCTGGGTTATGGGGTTTTGGTGAGGTAGGTGGGATTCAGATTCAGACCTTGAGATGATGCTGTCGGGGTTACTTCGTCAGGGACAAAAAAATTTGATGTTCAATGCCAATTTGTTTAGCAGGTCTTCTTGACCTGAGAAGTGATGATGAGGCCAACCCAGATGGTAATCAGATAGGTGACCTGCTGAGTTTGTTCATTTGAATGGTGCCCATCGTCCACTTCTGTGTGTATTACATTGTTTGTCAATAATTTTTAGATGATGGCTTTTCAAGGATTTTGATAAAAATGCCAGCAGATAATGGCTTATTGGCCAAAGATGTGAATCCTCTAGGTTTAAATTGTGGTTGAGTGACATGGAAAGCGTGTAGCCCTTTTTGGCCACCATTTGAGCTGCCTCATTCATTGTTTGGGTGTCAATTAAGTTTATTTTCCGCACGGCTGATGGAGGAATCCTTCATTAATCATCAGGTAGGATAGTGGCAATTTTTAGAACTAGAAGAGGGACTATCTTTGTGTATTATTGGTGGAAATTCATGATTTTTGTTTTTGACTGGTTCCAGTTGTCAAATTACTTTCTGAAATTCAATGTTTGTTGTACTTTTTATTTAATTTTAAATTTTAAATTTAATCTTGAGTTTAGGATGATCTAAGTGGAATGCTTTAATTAAGTTTTTAAATTTTTATGAAGCCTTCGGTATCGGTATTTTTCTGATAAAGTTGGGTTCCAGAATAGTACTTATAATTTTGCTTGTGATGCTGGGACAGGTCGAGGCGAAATTGGAAGCCAAATGTACAAGAGAAGCGACTCTTCAGTTACATACTTGACCGACACATTCGTGTCAAAGTCACTACCCATGCGCTCCGCTGCATTGACAAGGCTGGTGGAATTGATGAGTACCTCCTGAAGACACCCTATCAGAAGATGGACACGGAGATGGGGTTGTTTTGGAAGACCAAGATTGAGAAGATGTATGAAGAGCTTGGGGGAATGGATGTGGTATTCTTCTCCCCTGAGGATGAAGCCAAGTTTGAGCAGGGATTTAAAGACCTAAAACTGGCTGAGAGGGCACATCGGAGGGAGGTTAGAAGAAAGAATTACTCATCGTCTGGTAAAAAACAGCAGGTTGAGGAAGGCAAATCCAATGCTTCTGAGCATGGGAGCCGGTCTGCATCAGATGAAGAAGGGACAAATACAATTCAGCAAATGGTTGCAAATACTTGATGGTAGTCACTAGTCACTATCCCAATGAGTACTTGTCATCATTCCCTTATTTTTGGTGGCCTTTAGACCAAGTGCTTGGTGGTCAATTTTGTTTGTGTTGTAGTGGCTTTCCTTCCTATTTTCTGTTGTATATCATACTTTCATTTAAGGCTAAATAAAGGCTAGAATCCAAGCTTCACTTCTCTGTATCTACTTCGTCAATTGCTTGTAGTGTTTCAGAGGCCAAATGCAGGACAGTAAGTCTAGCTACATTTTCTATTTCTGCTGTTTGGCTTGCTTGAACAGAGAGCTCTTCAACTGTTGGAAATAAGATCGATCAATTTGGTTACTACCAATCTAATTTGGGATGGAATTAATTTGCCACCACATATTAGATTGGTGGCGATTCCCTTTTTATGACGGAAACTACGGTTGTGCAACCATTTTGATCAGAACCTTCATGAAGTAAAGCAGATGGTTACTGAGGATGTCTGTAAATATCAACTCTATCCAAGCTGTGCATATCAGAGTGGATATTTGATGCTGGAGAATTGATTATCGAGTTTTTAGGGCTTGAGATAGATTCAGACAAGTGTTAGTATGGAGAGTTTAATGCAAGTGTGGGGATATAAGAGTTATCTACAACAAACTAGGGGCATGTAAAGACGTCGAGCTATGAAGTCCGCATATACATTGTATGACCTAGGAAGATGCTGGAAAACAAATCTATAAAAACATGAAACTATGTTTTTAATTTCCTGGAGTATGCTGTGTGTTCTACTCTAGCTGACTTAGCCAACAAAAAACCATCACGGATAGCTTCCATTTCATATGCTGCTGCAGAAAATCCATTACAGGATCGAGCTTGTGCAACAACAGATTCACCAGAAGGACTCCAAACTCTCCCTCTACCTCTCTTCTTCCCATTTCTAGTACAAGAGCCATCTGTGTCTAGGGGTGCAAGTTTGGCTCTAGCAGCTGAGCCCGATTAGGGCTTGGGCTAAAGATTTTGACCCTAAACTAGGGCCAAGGGCGGGCCTGGGATTACTCTCTGGCTCTCTGGCCTGCCCAGCCCATTCCGGCCCATCCCAAATCTTGACCTTGATTTTGGCCTTGATTTTGACCCTGATTCTGGCCTTGATCTTGACCCTAATTATGGTCTTGATTTGAGTCTGGACCCTCCACCCATATGGAGAGGAATTAATTCTAATCCACATGGGTGAATACTTTGACATGTTTCAAATTTTAAAAACATGATCATGTTTTGTAAAAATTAATAAAAATAAATTATATCCTCATTAACAATATAGTAAGCATTCATCTGATTTTGGCCAGATCCTGACCCTAATTTTGGCTTTAATCTTAATGTTAATTTGACATTGATTATGTACTAGATTTTTACCCTAATCTTCATATTAACATGAACAAATTGCACTGGCACTCCAAAATGGAGGCTTTAAAGCACTGACACCCCCACTTTATGTTTAATAAGCATAGAGACCCCAAAATTAGATTTTCATTGGATGTATTTGTCTAATTTGTCACTGAAAACCTTTCAGATAATGTTTATTATTGGGATATTGTTGAAAATAAACAGTGATTTAAATGTTTTCAGTGATAAATTTAACAATAATTTTTGGGTCTCTGTGCTTTTTAAACATAAAGTGGGGGTGTTAGTGCTTTTAAACCTTCATTTTGGGGTGACAGTGCAATTTTCTCATGTTAATATGAAGATTAGGAGGCAATTTTTCATTGCATGGTAGCCATGGATAAACATTGACAGTAGGCTGATTTGAGAGTGATTTTTCCATGTACTATTTTAACCCAAATCCAATAGAGCGGCTATTTCTTGGGATTCAAATTGGCCCGTTCAATTTTGGCTAGAACCTAGTTGATTCCTCGAGATTCTAGCTTCCATGGTTGAAATCGTGGAGTAAATAGGAGATTTCGGCTTGTGGTTCCTACATCTCTAGTCAAGTGACGTGGGGTTCACTTCCATTCGGTCACCGCGGGATGGAGGCGCCGTGAATCCTTCGTCCAGTAGGGATTTGGAAAGGGGGTGCGATGTTCCATGTGGCCGGGTGGTGGGGGCCCGACGCTTTTTCACCACACAAAAATGACGTGATCTACCAGTAAATATTTAAAAAAAATAAAAAAATTAAATTTTAGTAGGGCCCACACTGAATCCCACCCCTATTATATGGTTCAAAAGGTATTATGAGAGCACATTATTTTCCTTGGACCAGGCTGTGATCCGGGATCTCTCTGTTCACTCGAGAGTGAAGGCTGAATAGGCCCTGTTAGAGATGGATAGCAAAGCAAAACTTCTTATTGGATCTCTATTGGATAAGGTGATAAGCCTACGTGGCGAACTATAAATTCCTCTCCCATCCCTTACAAATCCTTCTCTACCCTGTTCAATAACAAATTCCTCCCTTGACTCTTCTCTGATAATCTTTTTCCTCGGTAGTGAAGATCATAGACTAATAATGTCTTCTCCTACTCTCATAACGCCCAGTAGCAAACCAAGATCAATTGGAGGCTTCAGACCCAAAACCACTTCCTCCACCATTACTAGCATCATTTCCAATGCTTCTTCATCAGTTCAGCAAAAGGGTAGGCGAGAATTTGTGGCTTTGATCGCCGGAATCTTATCACCGGCATTGATTTTTCCTGTTTCACCGGCATCAGCAGCTTTAGATGAAGACTATGTGAAGGAAACAGCGGAGGTGATCAACAAGGTACGAACCACAATTAACATGGACAAAAATGACCCAAGTGTAGCTACTGCTGTTGCTGATCTGAGAGAAACATCAAATTCATGGGTTGCTAAGTACAGGAGAGAGAAAACATTGTTGGGTCGAGTTTCATTCAGAGATATGTACTCTGCACTCAACGCTGTCTCTGGGCATTATATTAGTTTTGGACCTTCTGCTCCCATTCCTGCTAAGCGCAAGGCCAGGATATTAGAAGAGATGGATTCTGCAGAGAAAGCCTTACTCAGAGGTAGATAAATATAGAAAAAAGAGTTTTCAATTCATGGAGAGAAGCTCTAAACATTTTTCTTTTCATTTTCATTTTCTGAGATCTCTCTGTTTTGCTACTAGTTACCTGTATTTTTCACTACTGAGGTTATAAAAGCCATGTTCGAATGTGAATTACAGTTGGAGAGATCTTGTTTACATTAGGTTCATTTTATTTTGATTCATTTGGTGTTATGAAAAGATTGAAATACATTATAGATGGTTTCCTGAATTAGATTGGATTCACAGGACACCAACCCAGAAATCAACTATGACCCAATCTGCAGATGAACCCACTTGATACATCGAACCTCCACTCCCTGTTCAATGATATCAATGAAGGTTTGAGCAATTTTAGCTTGATGGAGGCAATAGAACTTGTAGAATCCTTAAATTGAACCTGACCAACCATAAATTGGACCAAAACCGGCAACTTCCTTTTTTTTATTGTTTGGTTTTGGATTGGCCCAATAACAAATTGAAACCCAATGGAAATTTGGGTCCAACTGGCCAGTTTAAGTGGTTCCTATTAAATGGGCCTATAACCGGGCCCATGTTGGAAATTGGGCTCAACTAAATTGCGAAACTTTGAAGAGCCAATGCTATAATGGTTTGGTTTTGAAGAGGCCCATTTGTGTGTATCTCTTGTCTTCTCTCTTTAGTAATGCTCTCTTCTTACCCTGAATGGAAATCTCTTCTTAACCCTCCTGTAGTATGCGCCACCATCAGTGTCATTTGTCAATTTGAACTATGCTTTTCAATCTCCCAAAATATAGATATTATAAATTCGTTTGTATTTTTTTTTTTTTTTTTGTTACGAATGAGGTTCGCACGTGTCCACACACATGTACAAGGTCAGCGCATCACTCGGTTCGTCGGTCGACAGCTCAATCAGGACTTGCCCCCATTTAAGTAAAGCTAATAAGTAATGTTGTATTCACGGGCAAAAACTGACACCTACACAAATGGAAACTACCAACCGGGGATTCGCCCCATAAACAGCTAGACGAGCAAATGTGTAGGGCCCTGTCGGTTCTAAGCAAGGTAACTCACGCACTATTTAACAAGATCTCAATCTCTCGGTAAGGACACAAACATTTTATGGATAATCTCTTAGCAGACTTCGCTCGGAATCTTAATCTGATCCTCGATTAACTTAGCCATCGGAGGCGGTTACCCGGCATCCTAGTCGGCCCGCGTCTAATTTCTTTTGCAGGTTTCATCATCTTCTTACTCGGGACCTCACTTGGGAGTCAATCCACCTTAGTTGGGACCAATGTCAGATCTGAGATGTAACATTTAAAATTTTTTTTCTTCTTTTTGAAACTAAGGATGATTCTGGCCAGCTTACATGCATCTTCGAGTAGTGGTTTCATATATATTGAATACATGGTAGGGCTTTGCCTCTAGTCCCAAAGAGATTCAGCTCTTGAATTAGGTATTTCTAGGGGTGTCAATTTATAGCCCGAACTGTTAAGACCAAATCGCACTAGCCCGTTATAGCCCGAATCGACCTTAACTGAACCTTAATGGGCCGTAATTGGGCTGGGGGTTGTGGAGCCCACACCAAACAAAAACCGAACCGCAACCCTTATAACCCGTTTACAACCCGTTTTGTAATTTTACATTAAATAGTATTTGAATCATTATATTACCATTAGGTAGTTGGTATAGACAATTAAAAAAATTAAGCATGAATTCAAATATCAAATAGTCATTTTACTACTTAATATCTAGGTTCTTGATTTCTATAGAATGGGTGGGTTTTTTTAATGGAAATTGACCAATAGCAACTTTGCTTTCCATATAATTTTCGCTTTTGTTGTAAGATGTTCAATTGTTTCTTCTTGTTTTTTTTCTTACACACCATAAACCATTAGTCAACTTGAATCTAAATCGTTAGCCCAAACCGTTAGTTAGCCCGAACCCAAACCGCACCAAACCGAAACCGATCCGAAACCCCCGAAACAGTTATTTTCCTAATGGGCCGTGTTTGGGCTAGGTGTTTTTCAGCCCGAAATCATTAGGCCCAGCCCGTAACCGCCCCAAACCTCATCGTTGATACCCTTAGGTATTTCTATAATTGCAATGGTAAAGAAAAATCTCCATGCAACAACCAGTAAAAAGATTGAAAAACTGATAGCATCTATTTGAGGCACACATAAATCAATTAAGTATTTAGTTCCTCTCCAAGGAGGGAATCTCTTTATGATTACTCAGTGAGTTATAAGAGTTAGTCTGATGTCTTCTAGCATGGTGGTGACGACCTCTTATGTAAAGACAAGAGGACTATGGAGGATTTATGTTCAAACTCAACTCATTGAACACTCATTCGAAGAGCTCCTCCAAGAAGAGGATTCAAACGTAATGATTAGGTATGGTTGAGTTGATTATTTTTATATTTGAAAATTAAATATTAAATTGAACTATGTTTTTCAATCCCCCAAAAGATAGAGATATAAATTAGGGGGGGGGGGTTTCAAACCCCCAAAAGATAGAGATATAAATTAGGTTCCCCCCCCCCCCCCTCTCTCTCTCTTTGAAACAAGAGGTTCACCTAGGCCAGTTTATATACATGCTCAGAGGTAGTCTCATATCTATTGAATACATGGTAGGGCTTCACCTCTAGTCCCAAAGAGATTCAAAATTTTGAATTAAGTATTTCTACAATTACAACGATAAAGGAGAAGAATCTACGCATGACAACCAATGAAAAGAGTATATAATGATATCATCCACATGAGGCACACATGAATCAATTAGGTATTTGGCTCTTCTCCTTGGAGGGAATCTTAATAAGCTACAAGGTATAGGCAGATATGTCTTCTAGTATTGTGGTGATAGCCTCTTATGCAAAGACAAGAAGACTAGAGGCTTTTTTTGTTCAAACCTTAACTCATTCAACCACTCATTTGAAGAACTCCTCCTCCAAGAAAAGGATCCAAACTTAATAATTAAGTATAGTCCAGTTGATTATTTTTATATTTGAAAATTAAAATGGAGGAACCTTAATTAGTTCTCATGATATGACACATAACCCCCATATTGTACCCTAGATCTTAATGAAACCTTCAATAATTTAACCACATTGATAGCATTGTTAACCTCTTGATAAGCATTATGTATCCACTTATGTTGGGACAAGGTTATGGTTGTTGTTGTGCCACCCATCAACTATAGATTTTTATTTACTCATATAACAATACCTCTTCCCTCATGTATACATACTCTCACAATACAAATGCATAATCACTACGTATACTAAGAGGCATGGGATATGATATCTTTTTTGGGTAAATAAGAGATATGACATTATACAAGAGGACTAAGAGGTCATTTCAAAAGTTTACGAAAAAATAATAAATTAAAACATATACAATAGATATTAGTTTTGATATGTAAAAGCTCAATCTTTTCCCTTATCTCGTACAAGAACATCTAATAAGAGATTTAAGTAATTAATTATACAGTATGCATTTGGTAACGATCTCATTTTGAAATACTAGTTTTTGTGTAAACTAAATATACATGTTTTTGTGCTAAGAGCTGAGAGATCATTTCTCTTTTGGAAATTATGAGCATTTCATAAATTCATCATAAAACTATTTTCGATTGAACTCACAATTTAAAAAATCTAGTTTTCGAACAAAGGCTTGGAATGACAATAAAGTAAAAGAGGTTTGCGAGCTGGATTGAGAATGGAAGTGGTCTTTAAAGACCTTCACATTTAGAACTATTTTATGAAGTTTTTGTTTACATGACAAAACATATCTTTTATGTTAATTAAAAGTAATTCTTCAAACCATTTTTAGAAAAACAAACTATTTTAATAAACTAGCTCGTTCTTTAGCTTTCCTAGATCAAAAGAACAAAAGAACACAGAATTATTCTTTCAAATATCAAATGAGTTCCATTCACATCATAATAAATTCCATACAATTATTTCTTAGAATTTTTGAACAACATTAAAACTCCATCCATCCATCCATCCATTCATCATCCCAACTAACTTATGCCTCTCAATTATAGACAACATTCAAACATAATGAAATGGAGAAACAAACAAACCAAAAAGTCAAAAGGAAATCTTCTACTCATCCACTAAAACTAAGTCAAAACGTCCCCATGATACCTGCCTGCTCTACAATCATTCATGAACTTCAGAGAGTACCTTTCGAGTGATTTTCAAATATCGGTGAGTGATAGTCTTTTTGTTTGTACAAACTTAAAAGTCATATTATTAAGCTCTCAAGTCAGAAGATTCAACGCAAATAAAGAGGGATTATAATGTAAACAAGTGGGAACAAACACCAAAACCTACTAAGCTAAAAGACCCTGAAGCCCTTAATAAGAAAATCAACTCCTAACATTTAAGGACCAATTAATATAATTGAATCTATTAATAAAAGAGAAAACAGCTAAAAACTTTAAAATGTATAGGATAAGGTCCTTAATTGGCCAATCCAACGATTGCACCTAGCCATTTAAGACATTTACAACAGGCAGACAATCAAAAAAGTATAATCACCTGAGTGATCCTAAGATTCAAATATATCAAAAATAGCGTCTCTAATCGTCTCAAGCTCTATGAAAGTTGAAAACTCAAAACAATCAAAACTTTTGCAACTATGAATTTGCCCATGGGACTCCGCAAAATGCAACTTTTCACAGCATGCTGAAGAGGGATCAATCCCAAGTAGCATCAACGAACATACTAAAGTTGGTTTGAGGGGCTAAAGCATACAAATGAGCATCACTAGGATTAGATGAATGAACTTGCAAAACATCATTTTTTTCAGGCCAACTTCGCATCACAAATCAATCTGTTACAAAAGTTCAAAGAGTCAAAAAGAAAAAATAATTTTGCAATGAACATAATATTATTTTTATTACAAGCAAATCACCCAACAAATAAAGCTGCATAGAGTAAAAACATGATCATTTTGATTTAATGATGAAAATCTAACTTCAATGAAGTCTAACCACTCATGTAATGAGTTGCCATTAAAATCATAAGGATCAATCTGCAGCATAAAAGCTCTAATTAAAGTAACATCATCAAGGCTTTTTGAATCCTTTCCAATTAAATGCATGGTTTTCTTGTATTATATAGGAGGAAAAAACTTCCCAAAATTTTTTTTTTTTGGGGGAAAAAAGAAGTATCATTCATTAAAAATTAGCAAAGAATACAAAGATAACCACATCTTAAGATATAAATGCATACATCTAACATTTAGGGGGAAAAAACTCTTGCTGATTGCATGCAAATCAAGTTTTTAGATTTATACATATTGTCATATGAAATGATTATTCTTTTTGAAAAATAATAGCTTTTTTTTTTTTTATTTTTTAAACTTTAGTCAAAAGGGAAAATACAACCAAGCCTGTCAAAATGAAGAGGCCAAAACATAAAGGGGGTGGGAAAATAGAGAACAAAGAAATTTGCTAGCTATTTACCAAAAAAAGAAAAAAAGAAATTTGCTTGCTTTTTTTTTTTTTTGGTAGAAAAAAAAAGGGGGGGATCCCTTCCGCTCGCATGTTCGGATTTTTCGAGTGCTGCAGAAGATGCAAGATGGTCTGGTGTATAATTTCCTTTAAGGTATGATTTTTGAAAACTAAAAAGCTGGCTTTTTACAAGATTGAACGTTTAATTCCTATACTACTAACTAAGATTGGGATCGATACCACCAATACCTGTGGATTTGGAATTAGCATTTACAAAACTATTTCTTCGTCATTCCTCTCTATTTGAACTCAATTTACTAATACGTGTTTTTTTTTTTAAAGCTGAGGTTCATTCAGGCCAGCTTGTGCGCGCACTTGATTACATCTTCAAGGAGGAGACGCTGTCTGCAAGAATTGAACCCATGACCTCTCCACTGAGAAGTATGAATTTCTACCACTCTATCAATCCTGCATTGAATCACCAAACTAACTTTTACATCTTTGTTTCCAAAAAAAAAAAATCAAATTCTCACTTCTTTTTCTCTTCTGATAATTTTAAACACCCAAGTTACCCCCCATTTTCTTAACCCAATTGATTTCTCTCTTTGGAGTTTAAAGGGGTCACATTATTTCATCCAAACTTAACACTTGAATCACCGAACTATCATGTATCTTCTCAAACGCTAAAATCAACTTGGAAGATAAATAACCGTCACTTGGCGAAAATAGCCATCACCTTGTTTCTTCTGCAACTTCCACCATGACTCTGCGTACTTGTGTGCGTTCGTCTGCTTTCCGGCATGTTACCCGCTTTAAGAGGTGGTTCTCTAGAGTGCTTCATGTCCCATACAAATCTAAGCCAAAAAGTTATCTCGGTCTTCGGACATATTTTGGTATGTTCAAGAGGGAATTGTTCTGTGATCTATCTGCTAAAGTTGATAGGGTTGGTGAATTGGGATTGCTAGAGGAAATGCTCTATTTGAGGCATGCTGTCATTGATGCTTGGTTGCAAGGTTATCCACGTATTTGTTTGACAACTCCTCCTGAGTGGCATATCTTCAGCATCAACAGGATGATGTACCAGATTGGATTAAGGGTGTTCTTCAGATGTTCTTTGTGTGGTTTCTCAGTTTGACATTTGTAAATTTGCTTTTGTTCCAAGGGCGTCAAATGCTTTGGTGGATGCTTTGGCCCGGGAGACCTTGTCCATGCCAAGTAAGACGGTTTGGCCACATTCCATTCCTGGCTTGGTCACTTAGGCGGTACCTTTTTTATTTTTGTCTTTCTTTATTTTTTAAGTTTCTTAAACTTGCTATCTTCCTACCCCAAAGAAAAAGAATTTTTTTTTATTTGAATCACTTGTAGGGAGTGCAAGCATTGGCGAGATAAAATGACGAATTTGGTAAAAAAAAAAGAAGTTATAAATTCTTGATAATATTAAAAGGGAAAAGTAAACAGTAAGGTTCAATTTAGTGTTTGAGAAGATAAAGACTAGTTCAAACACTTTAAATAATAGTTGAACCATAATATGCGGACTCAAATTACTATTTTTTAGCCGGTAACCAAATATGGGTGCAAATCCAAGACATTCCCGTGGGAGGTAGAGTCTTTAACCGCTTTACTAACTCATCATTGGCAAAACGGATTCAATTCAAAATAAGAAAACCAATTTGATTAATAAAAAAATAAAAAAGTAACTTAAACATTTAAAATATCAAGGAGAAGGAGAGAGTTTGGTTTTTTAAGGATCCAGATGTAAAAGTTTGAATAGAAAAGTTTTAAGTAAATATAAAAATCTAAGTATATCATTTATGGAAAATAGACTTTTTTTTCTTTTTCAGGCCAAGGAAAATGGACTGTTTGGTCTATAACCGAACTGACTGTTGACCAAGAAACCCAGACCGACCATTTGACCGGTATTTATTGAGCCCTTTAGAATTAAGTGGTGAAGCATTATTCCATCCCCCACCCAAACTGCCCTAACTCAGCCAATCCAGCCGTGTTTGGAAACTTCCTCATTATTCAATTTGATAATTTTCTATAAGGAGAGATAAGTATTTTATATAAAATAATATTTTGTCTCGTCTTAAATAAGATTCAAATTCTTGATCTTATAGTATGAGTCTTCGTCAATTAAATTAACCCCTTTTAGACGGTCAAATTTTGATTTGTTGATTCATATAAGAAATAGGACTAATCATTATCTATTAATTTAAAAATTCTAAGGTAAACTTATCAATCAATTTTCAGTTTTCTATTCCATCACATGAAAAATATTTTCATCTCAAAATTTAAATCTAAATTGTATTAATTAATTTTGTAATATTGTTTGAAAAAGGTAAGAGATTGTTGTCTAGTTGACTGGCCCCTCTATTTGGCTGGGACAATGAAATCGAGGTCTAACATAGATAATATTTAGAGTTTATGAAGTCATGTATTTGGGTACCTAAAGCAAATAATAACATTAAATTATTAAATTATTTTAGGACTTGTTTGGTTATTTGAATTCAGAGATTTAAATCTTTGGATTCATAAATAGAAAATTTATACCCGTTTGATTGTATGAATCATTGGATTCATGAAATCTAAGAATTCACCTTTTTACACTAAAAACATGAATATGCAAATTTATGGGTATGAACTTAAATTCATAAATTTCACCTCTACTATAAAAGTACTATGTATTTGCACATTCACAAAGTCATGATGAATTTACAAATTTCATTCTATAGATTTAGGTTAGCTAAACAGTTAATTTTATGAACTATGACTCCATAGATTTGAAATCTCTAAATATTTGAAATCTTCAGACTCAAGTAACTAAATAGACCCTTACATAATTTTGAAAAATTTACAAATGCATTGTATGCTCTCAGACCAATTTAGGGCTTCCCAAATCACAGTCTCAAATGGATGCATTCAAAACTACTATGGCAAATTGTAACCTAAGTGAGCTGAGGTTTACTGGTCTCATTTTCTCATGATTGAACAAGAGACAGGATGATGGACTGATTCTTGAGAGCATAGATAAGGTCTTTGGAAATGCTGTAACTTCCCTAATATTGTTGTCAATCATCGTGCCGTGGTTGGATCTAATTATGCACCATCATGATCTCCTCTGAAAAGAAGTGGCAATGCCTAAGGCTTTTCAAGTTCAAAGCAAAATGGACATCCTTTCTAGACTTAATAGAGGGGGGGGGGGGGTACAACAAAGTTGGAATCAAACATGCACCGTCCTCCACCATAAGCTCCCAAAATGCACCTCAAGACTTCGAATGTAAGGCAAGAAATTTTTTTTTTTTTTATTTTTTTGCACTACAAAATTATTGGTAGAAAAGTCATTATGTTGCGCAGTCTTAATCAAATTGTCTTCATTTTTTTTTTTGGTAAATTGTCGTCACTCTCATCTTAAAGCAAAAGAACCCTCTGAAGCCATCCAAACTCCGAATGATAAGCTTATGCACGACTGTGTATAAAATAATTGCTAAATGTCTAGTTAATAGGCTTAAACCTTCATTATTCCTTCTTTTGGGACTCAACCCTAAAGTGCATTTGTTCTTAAGCAGTGCATATCTAACAATATATACATCACCCACAAGCTTCTACACCACATTAAAAGGTCCAAGAGAAAAAAAAGGACTCATGGCGATGAAACTTGATCTTCGTAAAACCTGTGATAAAATTGAGTGGTTATACCCTCTTTAATGTAATTTTACGGTTTGGTTTTTCACGGAAATGAGTGAATTATGTTCTCTAATGCATATCTATTGTCGAGTACCATATTAAAATAAATGGGGATATAATTGGACGAGTGACACCACAATGCAGATTACGCCAGGGCTGCCTTCTTAGTCCTTACCTCATAATACTATGCCAAGATGTGCTGTCTTGCAACATTCTCCCCCAACCTCAATATTCGCCAATATCAGGAATAAAAATTTGCCAGAGTAGACCACAGATTAGTCATTTGATGTATGCCGATGACATAATGATCTTCACCAAGGCGGATCCAAATGAAGCAATGTCCGTACTCCACATAGTGAAGGAATATGAATTTGCATCTGGCCAATAGTTGAATTTTGGCAAGTTTAGCATCGTGTTTGGCTCTCACACAAGAAATTTCTTACATATCTCAAACCCGGGAAGTTGACTAGTATGGACTTTATTTGGGGTTACCATAGGAAAAGAAATCATAATCAAATTAGTGGCCACAAGTCTACCCTCACATGCTATGTAAAATAGTATTTTATATGCCAAAGATCCTCTGTGATGAGCTCCCTCGACTCATACGCGACTTCTTGTGGTGGGGAAGTAAATTTAAAAGGATTCCATGGCTTAAATGGATGAAAATATTCACAAGTAAATCCATTGGAGGAATGGAATTTCGTGATCTACATCACTTTAACCTTGCTCTACTGGCAAGGCAAGCTTGGCGTCTCTTGACAAAGCCTGCAGATAGTCTCTGGGAGAGCTTTCTGAAAGCAAAATATTTCCCTACATTCACTCGATCTCCTTAATGCAAAAGTCTGTACGTAGAGGTGCACCATGGGGTTGGCCGAGTATCGATCCTCAAAGGCCTTGATCTCCTACTAAGAGATTTGACTCGATAGACAGGAAATGGTGAAGGCAGCACAACGACTTATCCCGATCCATGGGTACCATCACTTCTTGGTAAGAAAATTTCCTTGTCACCCCAGATGGATTGCATCATTGTGTGTCTGTACTCATTGATTGGAGCTTCTTCTCTTTGTTCGTGGCAGATTAACACTTCAAAAACCTATCTGATTTGTGGTATTGTGGATGAATCCATAGCCCATGCTCTCCTTATATGCCAACATGCATTTGATACTTAGAAAACATGCCCACTCCAAATCGAGTTACAGGCTATCAGATTATCTTCATTTCAAGATTGGTCTTGTCACTCAAAAATCTACTCGAAGTCGATGGGCAAAAAGCCGATTTTGAACTCATTTGGATCCAAACATGCTAGCAACTATGGAAGATTTGGAATGGTGTTAGGATTAGAGTAATCAATCACACACAATCGAATAGAAAACAAGGAAGAAAGAGACATAGATTTTACCCTGGTTCACCTCAATGTGAGCTACGTCCAACATTAGATTTTTCACTATATTCTTCTTGAAAACAACTACATACAATGCTCTATTACAAGAGATATATATAGGTGCTTGGAAACCCTAAGCCACAGCTATTCATAGGCCTAAAACTGTAAGAAAACTCCAAGGCATACAGAAACATGAACCCTCTATAGACTATCGGGGCATCCCCGGACCCGTGTCCGTCGACAACACAATGTGAAGCATAAGCCATACTTAACATGGCTTCATATATATCTGATTAGATAGTACCAAACATGCAGTCTACCTTTGAGCAGAATTTATTCCAGCATTGCCGATTACCATTTGAATAGCTCGGTTTCATCTATGGTAATGAAGTCCCGAATGGTGTAGAAGTAAACTCGGAGTGGCAAAATACTTTCCCAATATATGCTAATGGAGCTTGGTGCCCAAATACCACACTTCATTGTATTTTTCTCCCCTGTCTGTAAGAGGAGGGTTTCTTTATGAGATTTTGATTAATGAAATTTAATCTCTGTCCAAAAAAAGAAGCCACAATCAAGGGATTCCCTCTCATTGTGGCTCAAAGAGAACCTTGATCCATGTTTTAATGATTGCGATACTACTATGCTGGATAAGGTTCCATTGATTTAATTAAATTGATTCTAATCCTCTTTAGTCTCAATAGTTTAATACATGAGAAGATTTATGATAATGCCAAAATAGATAATAAGTATCACAAATGATTTTTGGGTGGTTCATTCTGTGAAGAGTATGGAAAGAACACTCATTTGAACAGTCGAATCCACAATAATCTCAACAGTTCCTTCTAATCCCCCATGAATCATTGACTTTTAGACTAAATCTATGGATTAACCATCTAATTATGCCATGTTAGTGGACTATTCGATCATTCAGATCTTTGGATATTGAGGAAATCTTTTAATTATGGACATATTACAATTAAAAAAAAAAATCAATTACATCTATTACCTTGCCAAAAAAATCAAGATACTCCATTCATACTGTTAGGAATTGCAAACTAAAAATGGAAGGTTCTTTTTTTTTTTTGGATATCGAGGTTCATCCGAGCCAGCTTGCGCACACCTCGATTACATCTTTAGGAGAGAGCTTTGCCGTCCGCAAAGGTCGAACCAATGATCTCTCCATTGAAAAGTATAGATCTTAGAATTTTACCAACCCTGCATTGACATTTTTCTACTGAAATAGTAAAAGATATTTATAATTAATTTTTTTTCCAAAGATAATAGATGTAATTAATTGCAAATGCTGAAATGCATAAAGTCTATATCTAATTTACTCTTTAATTATTCAAATTCTTGTTAACATTTCTATATTCCTTTTCCATTTAAAAACTAATCCATGTCAAAACAAAACAAAACAGACCAAAGTTTCCACCAACCGGCAACTAGGGAGATACCTTTCTCATCAAAAACCACTTCCTTTCTTTTACAACTTTCAGAAGATACCAATTAAAAGGCCTTTTTGAGTGACCGTTCATGATCACATTGATTATCATGTTTATCCAAAAAGTATATGATTGTCTTTTGATATTGCTTTCAAACTGATCTCCTTACTAAATATTGAACGGTCTGTATTGATTTCCACCTGTCACAGTTCCCTGCCTGCCCTACACTTGCAGATCTCCATTGTTAATATTTTTTGTTCATAAAGTAAAGAGCTTGCAAGCATCCAAGTGTGAATTAAATCTGCTAATCCAGCATTAGAAGAACCTTATCTTTACTTCCAAAGTAACTCTAAAAATTAAAAACAGTTTAGAATGGATTACTTCGTGAAAACGCATTGATATTGATTGACCGAGTCATTTTTTGAACTATCCAAATCCCAGTTAAGTTTTGGAAAAGCAAGAAGAACAGTCAAGGACCCACTTTCCTGCCCTGCTGCTCTGGTTTGTAACTTTCAACGGATGCAGTCGTCTAAATTCTTTATTCCCGAAATTCTTAAATTAAAGATAAAATCTTTACGCGGAAACAGGGTTGATTCTTGATTGGGTTTCCCGTTCCATTTTTGTTTCTGGCGGTCAGGAGAAATTAGCAAAAAAAAAAAAAAAAAACAGAAATTATAATAGAAGAAACCACTAGATTTGACCTCTGATGGGTTTTTAATCTTCTTCTCGAGTTTTGAATTCATCAAATCGAATCGGTTTTCTCGTTTTTTTCCACGGATAAGGAGGATTTATCCCTGTTATTAAAAAACAGGGTCGGTTATGTTAGAGCTCGGGTTACAAAACGAAAACGACCACACCGCGTTGTTATCGTTGGGATTTTTTTTCTATAAATTATGTGAATGCATGTCGTTTTCGGATTCGAAAATCTGTTCTTCATATCACATTCTAAGTGGGTTTGATTGATCTCTAAGTACAGACCCTGAATCTCCGGTCACTTCTTAGAAAGAAAGAAAGGCATTTCTTGAGTCGTGCTTAAAGCAGCTGAAACGTTGAAGTTCTGTGCAAGGTTTCATTTTAAAGTTCTTCTTTTTTTCTTTTCTTTTTAAAATTTTGTTTTTATTTTTGGGTTTTCTCTAACAGTAAAGATTGCCTTCGTTTCCAGTTTCGTCTATCTTCTTCTCTGTGATCAGATTAGAACCATTCAAATGTCTAACTAGAGAAGATAAGCCAATTTTCCGGTGATTGAAAATATCTGTATCTTCTTTAATGGGATTAGATTCGTTGGCTGGAAATTTTGACGGGTTCTCAGATTTTCATAGTATCTTACATTAGTGGGAATTTGGGTTTCGACGATTTGAGTTTTTGTAGGGATTTCATGGGATTCACCCTTTAAAAGAATTGCTTTTGTTATCCCTATTATGAGGAACTTTGCTGATTTTCCTTTTATTATTTGCTGTCTAAATATCAAAAAATAGAAATCGCGTGGACCGATTTCTACTCATCTCTTACCTTCAGATTCAGAAATATAATTAGCTGTCCAAATAGCAATATATAGAAATCCTCTTTTTTATCTTCTCTCTACCTCTTCTTCTTCTTCTTGGGTAGGGAGAGGTTTCTTTCTCTTGCTCTTTCTCTCTCTCTCTCTCTCGCAGAATGGTTTTCGAGAGAGGGCCAACGCAATCCAACCTCGAATGCTTTCTAGAATGTACAACCCCAATTGTTCGATCACAATTTCTACCGAAGGTTAGTAGTTTAGTTTGGTTCTTCTCAAATTTTGTTGCCCTTTAGAATGCATTTGTAACTTTTCTGGGTTTTCCTCTTTTTTTTTGTTTTTGGATTTGCAGACGGCCATGAAAAATCTTAATCGTCTTTGGCATCCTTGGGAAAGGGAAACAGTAGAGTATTTCACATTAGAAGATCTGTGGAGTTGCTTTGGTGAATGGAGCGCTTATGGGGCAGGAACTCCAATCATATTGAACAATGAAGAAACTGTTGTTCAATATTATGTTCCTTATCTCTCTGCAATTCAGATTTTCACAAGCAATGCAACCTTAGCCAGATTCAGGTAAGCCTTCACTCAAATCTTTTATGTTTTTGATTTCTTTCTCTGCTTTGTTAACTTAGCAAAATAGCAGGGGATGAGAAATTGAGAATTCTGTTCACTTTATGGACATTTCTCTTTCTTTGCTCCTCACTGTTTATCAAGTTTAGAGTCCAGGTACCAATCATATCAGAGGATTAACTTCTCTGTCTTGTCAGTCTGCACTAACCCATTTTCCCCCTTATCAATCATATATCTCAATTGATGGTTCATGAAATCCACAAGTTCTTCTAGGAAATTCTTTAACAATATCATAATGGTCAAAATCATCTGTGATGAGTGCTTCTCCCAGTGGATAAATATAATGTTTCTAAAGCTTTATTTACAGGGAAGGGAGTGAAGCAGGGGACTGTGAGACTAGGTGTTCATTCAGTGATTCCTGTAGTGATGAAAGTGAAAGTGAGAAGATGTGGAGATGGGATGGTAATTCTTCTGAAGAATGTGGTTTTGAGAGAGAAACCCTTTGGCATCTCAGTGATCGATTGGGTTACCCTTACTTTCAGTACTTCGAAAGATGTGCTCCTTATGGAAGAGTTCCTCTCATGGATAAGGTACTTTCTTATTCATGTTTCTTTTTATTCACCATGAACACTGTTCCAAGCTTTAGAATGTTCATGTCTTTCTCAATGTGGTGAAGCCTGATTGCAGATTAGTTAGAATCCTCTTTTTGATCTGATAAAACTTTGACTTTGAAAAGATGCAAAAAAATATCTCTTCTAATTCTTTTCTTACATTATTGCTTCTACTTTATTCTCTAGCAGGAAGATTCACTTCTTTCCCTCTAGTATTTCCTAGATATGTGGTTTAGTTAGTATTGCTTTTGTTGAGGAGAATTTTACTTGTCATTTGGGAAAAGAAAATGTAATCTCAGTTCTAACTTGCCCATCTGCTTGCAAATGATCAGCTAATTCTACTTTCTCCCTTTGTTTATTTCCAGATCAATGGATTGGCAAGAAGATTTCCTGGGCTAATGAGTTTGAAAAGTGTTGATCTTTCCCCAGCTAGTTGGATGGCAGTTGCTTGGTAAGTCTCTCTCTATTTCTCTGGAAAAACACACACACACACACAATGATATAAGAGATGATTTTGGGTATCAAATGTTTTTAGGAACAATTGATGAAAATATAGAGAGTATGGGACCTAAAGTAACAAGAATAGCTTTTCTGGACTCTATAGGTGGTGGCCCTATTTTATGGAGTGAATGAATCAGCCAAAGCTAAGTTACAAAGTCATATGGGGTCTCACCTAGAATGCAATTAATCTTGTTAATAAAATAAATTTTCATGGTTCATGACTTCATGTCTTGTGGGGACATATATGTTGAATTGTTCATGTGTGACTTTAGAGAGATCATATGTTTACTGATAATCTTATCTTTAGCCACATTTATGAGACCAACACACCTTTAAGAATGTGGGGACCCTACCACCAAACACATCTAAGATTTTGTCTAAATGCTTAGAGAAGGACCAACATCACTCATGTATATTCTAAGCATCCACATCATACATAAGCATTTTTCATGTTTTCTTTTTAAATCTAGCACCAAAATAGGTTTTTCTAATAATTTGAATTTTTTTTTTGGTAGAATAATAATTTTAAAATGACTTACTATCATGTCATGTCATTTAATTATCTTGTACTTAATTTTATTTTTATTTTTATTTGTCATGTGAAATATTACAACTTCATTTCTTGATTTGAATTTTTTTTTTATTATTGTTATAATCTTGAGATTTGAGAGACAATGAATGAAGCAAAGCTTATGAAGTTTTGCTTTTGCTTAAGGTATCCAATCTATCATATTCCCACGGGGAGAACTGTGAAAGATTTGTCCGCATGTTTTCTTACTTATCATACTCTTTCATCATCTTTCCAAGGTATGCTTCTATGGACCCTCCTCTGCACTATTCTTTTTAAGTATAGCATTAGTCCTAGATGTTTGTTTTTTGATGAACGGTTTAGTTTCCAACGCTTATTATGAGAAAATCTCCCATGCCACAACATTAGCATCATAAAAGGTAGACCGAGAGTACACTGGAAAACTCTCTTCCGCATGAATATACGCATCATCAGGAGTGGACCTCCCTTGGGGCCGATGCCCCCCACTTTTGAAATTTTTTTTTTTTGCCTACCTAAGTTTAAAATATTAGAAAAAAGCCCTTCTGGCCTTCTTTTCATGTGTGAAATACCAATACTTGCCCCCTCCCAATTGAGAATTTTTTTAATGGTAAATATAAGGGGTGGAAAGGTCATCATCATGTCTTTTCACTATTCTTAGTGGTGTAAAAGATTAATATGTATTTTAAATTAGCACCTATTTTTTTTTTTTCAATTGTTTATAGCGGAAATTTTGTAATCATCATTCAGCCTCTTCGAATGTTAAATCCTAGCTCCACCCCTGTGCATCATGCATGCACATGATATAATGATAGCATTGTCCATGCTTTCGCATTTTGTCCGCATCAATGTCACATCCATGGATATATGTGTTTGGCTCAATTGAAGTGTGAAAGGAAAAACAAAATTCAATGGATGTTAACATCATGAGTTGTCAATGTCGGAATGTAGATATGGAACCTGAAGAAGAAATTGGAAGCTCAAAAAGAAAGCGAAAAGAAAGGGAAGGCATTGCTCTCCCTCCATTTGGGTTGGCCACTTATAAGATGCAAGGCAATGTGTGGGTCTCAAGCAACGAGGGTGATTGCGATGGCGGTGGCGGTGGTGGTGGTGAGGGTGATGGTGATGGTGGTGGTGGTCGGGACCAAGAAAGGTTGATGTCAATGTTGAGTGCCGCAGATTCGTGGCTAAAGCAACTAAGAGTTCAACACCATGATTTCAGCTACTTCACAAGGAATCGCCATGGGTGAACCAAATCCATGTATACCATTTAACCCCACCAAAAGGAAAGCCTTCTCCCTTTTGGGTTCAAGTCACTGCAACCCCAACTTTAACTTTACAAGGAAAATTATAGAAAACAAACAAATGAAAAAAAAGAAAAAAGAAAAAAGAAAAAAAAGAAGACTACTGCTCTGCCCTTGATTCTCATCCTTTTGGAGTAATATGGGATTTCTCAGTGGGACCCATATTCATGCAGCTGTGATTTGATTGGAAGGTGTATTCTGATCGAGTGGTCTCGTTTTTTCTTTGATATTTATGATGTTTGAGGGTATATGTTCTTAACTTTTTTCTCCTGGATGAGAATTTTGAATTGAGAAGAGAGTGAGGTTGTGAATTGTGTGAGAGTGAGAGAGAGAGAGATATATAGACAAAGTTAGAAAGAAAAAGCCTGTCAGGCTCCCAAAGATGTTCTTTGTTGATGAAAGCCTATGGAAATAGACAGGGAATTTCGTTCCTTTGCATGAATTAGTTTGTCTTGCACTTCTGTGCTAATCGTATTTGTGCCTCTTTACTTTCCATTTGCTGGTAGGATATGTAATAACTAGGGGTGTAAACGGATCAAATTCGGATCGGATAGTGGTAATACTATATCTGCATCCTGTTATATTCGGATGGTTTTTTATTGATTTTTGGACGGATTCAGTTAGATTTGGATTATAATCGGATAATTATTTTCTCAAGTAAATTCTTTTAAATGGGCATGAATACAAATTGAATACAAGTTATCGACTACCTGTTGATATCTTTGCTATTTTATTTGTGAGGCTAGGTTAGAAATTTAAAAATTTAACAAATATGATATTTATTTTAACAAAAAATCTAGATAAATAATCACATATCTCAAGTGAAAAATTATAAAAATAAGTAAGATAAATCCAAAAGAGTAACTTCATCGATAATTTAATCGGACGGATAATACTCAGTGAGAAAGGGGTATACCATATCTGCATCCTATTAATAATCGGACGGACTCAGATACTGCTAAATCGATGCGGATGCGAATTTAAGAGTGAATTTCGATTTTTCATTTACACCCTTAGTGATAACCCTTGTTTAAAATCTAAAAACCTCTCTCATTTCGGGGGTGGAAATATAACTAATGATGTGTAAATATAAATTTGAATTCTCTACTTGAAGTTCGATCGGGAATCTAATTAAGGAGTTCCAATGAGCATTTGGCAGCTCCTTGGCTAGGGGTGTCAATTTTCAACCCAAACCATTAAAACCGGACCGAACCGGCCTATTATAGCCCAAACCAGCCCGAACCGATCCTTAATGGGTCTGTAATTGGGCTGAGGGTCTTCAGCCCGAACGGTTTCGGGCTGGCCCGGCCCAGCCCGTGTTCGGCCCGTCAGCCCGTTAGTCTTTTACATAAATAAAATTAAAATATTAAATGTAATTAAAATTTTTTTGGTATTGTTTAAATGTATTTAATGATTCATGAATTTCGGTGTTTTAGACGTTGAGACTCGAGTTTGAGTAGTTGAGAGTTAAGTGTTAACACGTTTAACGGTTTAAATTTTAAGTTTTAACTTTTTAATTTTCAAATTTCATTTAGTTTTATTATTTTAAAATTTAAAAGTCTTAATTGATAACTCTTAAGTCTTAATCTTAATCGTTAACTTTCTAATTTTCAAATTTCATTTAGTTTTATTATTTTAAAATTTAAAAGTCTTAATTGATAACTCTTAACTCATAGGTCTTAATCTTAATCGATAACTTTTTAATTTTCAAATTTCATTTAGTTTTATTATTTTAAAATTTAAAAGTCTTAATTGATAACTTTTAACTCTTAACTCTTAATCTTAATCATTGTTTCACCGCTTACACATGATAGAAAAATTTAAATTCTTCATTTAGTCTTCATCCTCTATCTTTTGTAGTTTTGTGTGTGAGAAACTAGGATTTGGAATTGAGGAAAAAATAAAAATAAATTTCAATATTGATTTTTAATTTAGTCCAAACCGTTATCCAAACCATTAGGCCAAACCGTTAGTCAATCCGAACCCAAACCGCATCGAAACCGTTATCTTTTAAATGGGCTGGTTTGGGCTGGAGGTTTTTCACCCCAAACCGTTAGCCCCCCTCCAAACCCGCACCGTTGACACCCCTATCCTTGGCCTACCAGTCTAATCACTTTAAATAGAGAATCTTGTTCTTGTTACGTCTTCTTCTATTATTATTAGGGTAATTTTCTCTGCCGGTTATGTATGTCTTTTAGTCCAAAACTACTTTCTCTGCTCCCTAGTATATCTTTGAATTTCCCTTTTGCTTCCCTTTTTTTTTTTTTTTTTTTTTTACATTTTACGGGATTAAAAGTTATTAATTTACAAAATCGACCTTTCTCTATTCCCGTTCCCAATCTCTTTCCTTTTCTCTTGTCCTTCTCCCTGTCTTCCTTTTCTTCTTGTTTTTTTCTTTCTTTCTCTTTCTTTCTCTTTCTTTGTTTCGTTTGCTTTGTTTTTTTTTTTCTCGTTCATCATGGATCATTCTTCTTTTTCGAATGGTTGTTTAGTCTATTTGGGTCCCATTAGATCTAACCCTGGT
This sequence comes from Hakea prostrata, assembly GCF_041222555.1. Classification (NCBI taxonomy): domain Eukaryota; kingdom Viridiplantae; phylum Streptophyta; class Magnoliopsida; order Proteales; family Proteaceae; genus Hakea; species Hakea prostrata. Next base: position 10,417,086 of record NC_142608.1, read on the forward strand.
CTTTCGTTTTCATCTTGGTATGTTGTTTTTCATTTCCTTTCATTTCCTTTCTCTTTCTTTCTCTTTCTTTGTTTCGCTTCGATCAATTGAGTGATTAGAATTTTCCATTATGAGATTTCTTTTTGGATTTCTTAGGTTTGAGATCGCTGAGGTTTTCTTGTATGAATTGTTCCACCTGATTACTTACCTCCGGACCCTTCCTCGGGTGATCGTGCTTTCCGCTTTGTCTCCTTCCTTTGTTTGGGCTTTCTTGCTGCTTTTCTCGTCGATTTCACTATCCTCTTGGTTACACTCTTCTATGTTCTGGTTCCTCTCTCTCGCTCTCGACTCGACTAGTTGGAGATTACGTTCCACCCATTAATTTTCATTTCCTAATCTTCAACTATGGTTTGAACCAGGGATTTTGGAATTTGGGAATTAGGTAATGAAGGAGGGTTTGATTTTGTAAATTAATAAACTTTAAATCCTTAAAATGTAATAAAAAAATAAAAAATAAAAAGGGCAAATTCGTCCAAGAAGCGATAATTTGTCCTTAAATTGACTTTTTCCATACTATAGGGGAGGCAGATGCAAAGTTTCAGTTTTTTTGGACTAAAAATGATATACACTAAACCTCAGGGGGTCCAGATGAAAATTACCTTTATTATTATTATTATTTCTTTTAATGATAGAAGAAGGCCTGATCATAGTGTTGGGTGGATATTAAATGGGTCTGCCCTTATTATTCATTAAAAGGTGGAATTTTACTTTATTATTTTTCGTACACGCAACCGATATGATATCGATATGGTATTGAAATTAGTAAGATACAAAATCGAATTGATATGTATTGTCTAATAAAAATATTTTTTGGTAAACTATTATCTCGCTAAGGTATATTGATATTCTCATCCTCAGCTTAATAAAATCCCTTTGTACAAAAAAAAACGAAATGATTTGCTAAATGTTTGAACTCTCAAATCTCAATGCAAATCCTTGCCATCTTTAAGCTAATAGGATATTATTTAACCATACCTTAATATAATTAGATATGAATATGATAGTGCCAACATCCTTTTAAGTATCGTAATGTTAATATTCTTTCAAATACATTGCGAACAATTGTGAATCACCGTAAATATGTACAAAATATGATCATAGGCGGAGTTACCCTTGGGTTGGGGGGAGGGGGGGAATCGAGGGGTATAACCCGAGTCTTTCGAATAAGCCCATTTTGGGTGTTTCTTTTGCTATTTTTGGTCTTTTGGGCACTAGTCCCCCTCCAACTCTCCACACCCCCCCCAAAAAAAAAAAAAAAAAAAAAAAAATCAAAAATCAAAAGAAAAAACCAACGATTCTTGAATCTTGATTCCCATTTTTTGGGTCGTTTTGGCACTTGCCTCCCTCCACCTTCCCCACCCAAAAAAAAAAAAAAACCATTAGAAATTTTTTTTAAGGGTAACACAATGGGTGGAAATGTCATAATGCCACCCCTACCCCTAAAACAACAATTGTTGAACCTTGATTTTGCATATGATATAATACTAAAAATTCAAATTCAAATTTAAGTATGAATTTCAAATCTTTGAATTTTGCAGACAAATCTTTGATAGTCATGCACCTTCAACTGCCCAGATCTGGGAGGTCTCAACCTTGCAAGGTGGAGCACAAAAGCCCTTCACGAATTGGGATTCAGGAAGTTAGTCCAAGGAACAAGGGCCAATATTCTTAGATTTGCAGATGACTTTTGAGGCCCTTTTACCTAATGGGCCAATTTGCCATTGGAAGGCCGAGGCCCATGTACTCTCATTATTATTTAAATCCTATGAAATTATACAAGTGACAATAAACCATGAAGATTTCATTTATGTTAAGGGTTATTTTCATTGGACCATTGATGTTTGGTTCAAGTCATCTTTAGTCTGAAAAATATGATATTTTGCATCTGTCTCCCATGTGGTATTCTTAAAAAAAGTAAAAAATAAAAAAAAATAAATAAAAATTTAAGAATATATCTCCATTTATATGATCAAAATATTCTTATAATTTTTTGATTTCTTTTCTTCAACTAGTAGCATCTTCAATTAGAACCTTACCACGATATCAAATTATTAGTACCTCGTACCGCTGCTCAAGATTTGAGTAAGCTGAAAAAAATACTTAAAGAATGCAAGAGCATTTTGTCCTTGATTGTTTTTTTTTTTTGGATGCCACAGGAGAGGCAAATGCAACATGTCATTTTATTTTATTGTAAATGACTTGGATCAAACGTTTGGGGTCAAATAAAGACACCCTTATATTAATTTTCAGCCATAAAGATGTCTTGCTATAGTAGCTTCCCCTCCGGCCCATAGATGTTGGGTTCGGCCCTCTCTAGGGAGAATATCTCCCAGGGAGAGTGCCCAGTGAGGTCTAATAAGCTGCATGCATGTGTAACATCCTCATCTAAAGGCTAGGATAAAACCCCCAATTTTTTTTTTGGTTGCCAATCCCGGTTTTCAAGGCTTTACCCTGACTAATCCGGTGTTCGACTCGGGTCGCACACTTGGCTGTGATGGGTGAGTCTCCCAGCGGGGATTTTTTGCATCCACAAGGTTTTGATACCAGAACCTTACTTAAGCGCACCAAGTTGCTTACCACTTGGACCAACCCCCGTTGGTAAAACCTCCAACTTTTACCCTATTCAAACTCATAACACCCATGTGAACTCAGCTGCCTCCTATGAAACCTGATTGGATTCAATACTTCCCTTTGTTGAAACCGTTTCCTTTCTCTTCATTGCAATGACTGCAACATATGAGATTTCCACAGAAAAGATGAGTTCTTCCTCATTACATGGCTTCATCTTCCTCATTACCTCTCAGAGTCTCAGTATTTAGAAATGAAAAAGAGATGAATGAGATTGAGAAAAATTATAAGAAAAACTTCCTTTAGGAACTAGGAGAAAGAACATAGAACAACATAGCAAATGTGAGCTAGACTGTTAGCTTGCAAAAGAAAAAGGATGATATTTTTCAGAAATATTCACTCCTCTATTGAATGGGATCTATTATAGAAGTTCTAATTTACAAGGTTAGCAGATAGATAGATGAAATTGATGAAATTTGGTTTAGGGAAATTGGGAACGACAACATCCATTTGCTAGAGACCGAAAGAATTTTAGACAGATAAGAAATCAAATTGAAGAGAGAGAGCCCAAAATATTATTTATAGCCAAAGAAGAGGAAATGTTGTAAGAATTTGGTCACAGTTCTCAGCACAGGTCGAAAGGGGTTGCAAGAGGAAGAAGAAGACCTTCTTCAAGGGAGCAGGCTTTTTGTTCTCTTTCTCTCAATTTTTCTTTCTTTCTTCTTTTCTTTTTATTTTTTTATTTTTTCCTCTTGTGTAGAAATGAGAGCAAGCCTAAGAGGTAAAAGAAGTTTACGTCTTGCGGTCTTGCAGGATTCCCAACGGCTAACTAGGAAGACGAGAGAAAGGAGAAAGGAGAAAGGAGGAAGATGAAACCCAAATTGGGTTTGGGTGCAACTTGGATCTTGTGGTTTCACTTAGGGCAAAAAGAAGAATAAATCTGAGCTTTTGGATTGGAATTGTTCATGTGGCACTTTCTTAGAGTCACTGGGCACTCCCTAGGAGACATTCTCCTTGAAAAAGAGCCAAACCTAGAGATGTAACCATTGTGGTTCTAAGATTTGTTATTACAGGCTTCCTTTGGTTGCAAGGGGGAATTTAAGGAGTGGAAAGGGAAATTTTTGTACTTAAGATAGAAACATTCATAATCATTTGCAAGGTTTAAAGTATCCCACGATACCATACGATACTAGCCGATATGTATCCATATTTGACCCAACCGATACGATACATCTCGATATGTCTCTCCATTGAAGTACACTAAAATACATTAGCCAAAGCGATACAATACTTAATACAAGGCGATACGTCTTTTAATATCACCTAACCGATACGATACTCGATACCGATACTTTAAACCTTGATCATTTGTATTTATAACCAAGGAACAAAAGTTCGTTCGGTTTGCCGGGTTCGCTACCCAGCAAACCGGGCGAACTGGCGAAATATCGCCAATTATTTGTCGAAATTTCGATCTCTTCCAAATTCCAAATTCCAATATTTCATTTCGATCAACCAAAGGTCACCATCAAATGAAATTTTGAGTTCACGTGGTATGCAAGAGAAAGTGATGGGTTGGATTACCAAAATATAAAGAGAAAGTGATGGGACAATGGGTCCCATTACATTTAAAGCTTTGTCTTTTGCTTGATAATAAAACATTAAAACTTTTCCTACTTTCCTAAAAAGTTACAGAATGGCGGTGGAGTTTTATCTCTGTTGCAACTCTGCAATTTCATCGAGAATGGGAAGGAGAATGGGAAGGAAGACTGGAAGAGAGCACCAATAATATCAGAGCAAGGATCTCCAGCAGATGCTCACTTCCGATGACCACTAACCTGGTGATCACTTCCGATGACCACTGACCTGGTGAGCATAACGAACGACGACGTCTAATTCCTTCAATGATTTCCTTGGTTCGATGTTGATCTCCATGAAAGAGAAACATTTATAGAAGCCGTTGTTGCTTTGGCAAGTTTGGTGCTCATGAGTGATGCAAGGACCGAGCCTCTCTTTCTTTCTTTCTTCTTCTTCTTCTCCTATGGTTTTCCGACCATTTTTTTTGGCATTTTTGCTGAATCGCCGGAAAATCGTCGATTTTCTGGCGATACGTCGATTTTCCGGCGATGTTCAACCCATCTCGTTTCGCCCCACCCTTTCGATTCGCTGACTACCGACATCAACGAATTTCCCGAAATTAAGTTCCTTGTTTATAACTTTATGTAATTACATGACTACTTTAGGGCTTGTTTGGTTACATGAGTCTGGAGATTTTAAATATCTAGAGATTTCAAATTTATGAAGTCATAATTTATAAAATTAACTGTTTGGTTAATTGAATATGTAGAATGAATTCTGTGGATTCATTTGTAATTTTCGTGAATGTACAAATGTTTAGTGTTTTTATAGTAGAGATGAAATCTCTGGATTTCACCCTATACTATAAATCTACAGATTCACGTTTTTAGTGTAAAAAGATAAATTTCTAGATTTCATGAATCTAGAGATTTTCACAACCAAACATGTATAAATCTCGCATTCATGAATCCAGAGATTTGAAATCTCTGGATTCATATAATCAAACAGACCCTTATTTGGTTATCTAATAATTTCAATTTATTCTGCATCCACTTCCATTTGATTTTAACTAGTAAACTAAAATTGCATATCAAATATATCATTACTAAATATGATATAGAATATATGTAGCTGGCGTCATGATTATAAATTTCCTTCTTTTATTTAAATACTTAGTTGTTTTTACTACACTTCCTTTTGCTTCCCTTACAACCAAGTACAAACCCTACCACAACTTCAATTCTCAAAGACATGAAGACGATAAGTTGGAATTGCAAACAGAGGGTTTGCCCTTGCCACGGTTAGGCCATACATCTCATTCATGTCCAAATCACTTGGTAACATTCCATTGGGAAGTGCCCAGTCGAAGCAATGCACCAATTGTGCAAGACATAATTGAACCATAGTAAGTCCCAATTGTATCCCAGGGCAAACTCTACGGCCTGATCCAAATGGTATAAGCTGGAAGTCATGACCATAAATGTCGATACTCTTGCCGGTAAATCTCTCCGGGAAGAATTCTTCGGCATTTTCAGACCAGACATTAGGGTCTCTACCTATTGCAAAAGCATTTATGATGATGTAGGACTTCTTAGGTATGTAATATCCATCAATGGTTACATCCTCCATTGATTCACGAGGAACAAGAAATGGTCCAGGAGTATGAAGCCTCATGCTCTCCTTTATAACCATATTCAAGTAGTCTAGGTTTACTAAATCCTCTTCTTTTACCATCCTATCCATGCCAACAACATTCTCCAGTTCTTCTTGGAGCTTTCTCATAACTCTTGGATGTTTGAAGAGTTCGGAAAAGGTCCATTCAATTATGGTTGTTGTTGAATCCATTGAACCAACAAACATGTCAATCATCAATGCTTTGATATTTGTTCGATTCATCATCTGTTGCTGTATGTCATGTCTCCCATCAGATTTTAACATCAAGGACAAAAGCGTGTCCATGAATCCCTTACTATGATCTTTGTGGTGCCCAGTAAGTTGGAGGCGATTGTCAATAAGCTTTTCAAGGAATTCATCAGCAACTTTGTGCACAGCTTTCAAGTGACGAGTCAAACCCTACAAACATTAATGGTTCAAATTAAATCATGCAGATTCTCAAGTTATGTTTTCGAATAGGGATCCTTTAGCCGTAAGGATAAAGGTCTCAGCTCCCCACACACCTCTGGGAGCTCATATATAATTCACTGGGAATCCTATCTTTGATTCATTTTGTTAGCAATCATTAGTCAAAGGTGGATCACTCATAATGTATAGTAGAGAAGTGTGAGGGGAGCATAAACCTCTACCTTGACGGCAGTGGATCCAGACTCCAAATTTTCCAGAGTGCTTGTAGAGATTCATAGAATATTTTGACTTACCTGAATATCAAGTGAGCCAGGAATAAAATCATCCAAGTTGAAAGCACCAGCAAGCCTTAGGGCTTCCCTAATGACTGGTTTGATGTTGTAACTATCATCCTTGTTGCCCAACACCATCAGGCAAGACATTTCCTCGATGGCTGACCCTACTCTTGCAGTGATGTTCACCATGGCACCTGCCTCGGCATGTTTTCTGATTGACTCAACAAGGTTGCCAATCTCTTCTTGCCTCATGAACTTGAAAGATCCAATCTTTGAGTTGCCAAGAAACTCAGTTACGCATAACTTACGCATTTTGCTCCAGTGTTCGCCATATGGGGTCAAGCCTATGCCTCTGGCCCCATAAGACAAATGCTTTGAGGCCTTGCTGCTTGGCCTACTAGCAAAGATGGCATCATGGGTCCTGAGAAATAGCTCAGCTGCCTTTGAGGAAGAAACCACTATGGCTGGTACTTGGCCGAGCTTAATGAACATGATGGGTCCATATTCATTTGCCAACTTGCAGAGGCTATGGTGTGGAAGCTTGCCTAACATGTGGAGGTTTCCGATGATTGGTAGCCCCTTAGGACCAGGCGGTAGTCGGTGGCAGCCGGCTATGCTTCGGCGACAAGAAAACCACCATTTCATCACTCCAAGAACTAATATGGAAACTACAGCAGAGACCAAAGGAGACATTTCTAATGGTGGTAGAAGATGCAGCAGCAGCAATGAAATTCCCATTTCAGTGTCAGTTCCCTCACAGACAAGTAATGAGGAAACAAGTGCCTTGGAAGAGAAGAGGGTTAGGTTTATGTACATTGTATCTCTCTAGCAATTATATAATATCTTCACAGCCTTGAGTTTTTCTCCTTGGGCCCTATTGTTGAATACTTCCAATTTGATTTGATCACACATTGAATATGTAAATCGATTAACAGAACCTAGACATATCAAGAGACTCCAAAGATGCATCACATGGAACGCTGAGTGCAAAAGGTTCTATTATAAGAATCCTGTAAAACGTTTCTGAAAGGACTTCGTTTGGACGTATTGTTGAACTTGACCTGTCGAGTTAAATGCCACAGATGATCAGTAGAAAAGGAAAAAGGAAAAGCTAAGCTAGAAAACAATAACATATCTCTCTTTTATGTACTCTCCTTTTTTAATTTTTTTAATAAGATAAAGAAAGTTGTATTACTTAAAAACACTTACAAATATTAGTTTCCAACCCATTAGCTTCTAGCTCTAAATAGGTAGTCCTTAGAGCTAGGTTACTAATCCATTGATGGAGCACTGAGGATGGGAATGCATCAACCCTAATAATTTATGTTATGTTAGCTATCTGCTTTAAATTAGCTATTACATGTAATGGCCAAAAAATAGTGCCAGGTTTGGGTAAGAAATTTAGTAATGCCGGGTGGGTTACTCAAAATTTCTCCCAATTCTAGTCCCTAATACCATGGTATCGTGTGTCGGTGATATATCACCGACATAATAAATCGACATGTCGCTTGGGGGTGACATGAAACCCCCCAGCGACATGACTTTAACAATTTATCAACGATAAAATGGGGGGGGGGGTTTCAGTCGTATTTCGACCGAATTTCCCTCTGATTTTTTTAATTTCACTCTACTGTCCCACTTCTCCAGAGCTCTCTCTCTCTCTCTCTCTCTCTCTCTCTCTTATTTTTTGCACTTTTCAGCATATTTTGGTCCGATCTTCAACATTTACAAATACATCTTACTTCGTTATTGCCGGATATCACATTGTTTCTGTCGATTAGGAGGGGTTTCACACAAATCTGGGAGTTTTTTTTTATCAAATAGGTAATCATTCTTCTCCAACTAATTTTTGACAAAATGCATGCTATAATGATGTTGGATGATTATGAAATTAATGTATGTTGAATATCATGAGCCGATCTACGATCTCACGGAGTCGGAATTTTTTCCACAAAGTAATTTACTTTTCTATTTTTGTGAATAAAAAATTATATTTTGAACACTGAAAATGATTACTTTTTAAGTGATATAAATGTTGTAGATGATAGAAAAAACATGTGGAACTCCGTGAGCCAATCTACAGACTCAAGTGAGTCAAAATAATTTTTCACCCAGTAAATAATTATTTATTTTTAAAAAATATTAAAAAATTAATAAAAATGTCAATAATTATGAAAAAATGGAAAAAATAGGGGAAAATGGGGAAAAATGTTTTGAAAATTATGGAATACTTATGTAAGTATTTCTCAACTATTGTCTTTGATGCCCATGTGGCTTCATCACCGGTTTTGATATGGGCAACCTATTTTTTTCTGCCAAAAAAATTGTAAAAATTCATTTTGTATTTAAAAATAAGATAAAAAATTGTTAGTTAATACTTAATACTTAGTAGTTATATACTTATACGGTTATGCGTAGGTACATCAGTACATGATTACATATTTACATTATACATGATTGTTTATTTGTGTAGAGAAAATTATTTTGGTGTTGTTAAATGATTTATGCGGTTATGCCATCATTTTGAATGCAACAATCATCATGTCTGCTAGTGGGAGTCAGAGGAGAGCTGGGTCTTCCCAAGGTAGACGGGGACGGACAGACACAGGGATAGCCACAACCACAGGGACAATGTGAAATTCAGCCCTAACCTTAACCTGGAAAACTTTGTTGTTTGTAGGTCCGAAGATCCAAAGTGAAGGAAGAAGGCAATTATGGGCCATCTCAATGGAATACACGGTCTTTGACCTAGAACCCATGGAAATTGATGATGGTGTTATATACTTGGAAACTATGTCAGAGTTGGAGAAGAAACTGCACCTTGATGAAGAAGAGCTTGGTTGATAGACTTAAAGCCTAGTTGGATATGGTTTGAAGGCATTCCTCCATGCTAGGTGAGTGTGAGATTTTTGATGAGTTGGGAGAAGCTCCTTCGAAAATGATGAGGTTTGGTGTTTCAATTCCTTGACTTGGGCTTGCTGTCAGCCTGGGTCGACTGGGCCAATCGACCCAGGCAATCAACTCACTGCCGACAGGATCTATGTAAGATCTTCTTATTAGGGTTTGATGCTCTATTTAATAGGACTTTGTGGTTTTCAACCCCCCCCCTTTTTTTTCTTCTCTAAAACCTCTGGAGAACGTGGGAAACCTCTCTCAAGCCCTCTCTTTGGTGTTGTGGAAGATTTATTGCGATTTCTCAAGTTCTTCATCGATTGTTCTTCATTAAAGTAATTTCTTAATCTTCTACTGATTTACTCTCGTTTTGATTTAATCTCATCTCTATGATTATGAAGATGGTATTGCATCCTCACAAACACCTCTTCTTCAACCTCTGTTGTTGTGGGTGAATCTCCATTCACTCCAATGATTCGTTGATCTACATAGTGGATTGTAAGAAGAGATCATGTGATATCTTCATGAAGCTATGATCATTCCATTGATTTGATTTCTAAAGCATGTTAGATATGTTCTCATGTTACTTTTCATATATGATCTACTATTGTTATTCTTCTAGAGTGAATCCTCATTCTCTTTAGCCTCTCCATTGAATCTATGGATTGTTTTCTATAAAAACCTTGTTTTTGATCAATTTAGAATTCTACTATTTTGATCATTGTTGATGTCTAATCTATGCTAATTAGTCTTAGATTACTATTCCTAATATTTTTTTGAAATTTCAAAGTGTTTTGAATCCAGGAAGATGAGTTTCGGATCAAAATTCTAATTTCTGCTACGTATTATTCATTGGGTCAACTGTATCAATTGACCTAGCCAAGCTGCCAAATTGACAGTTGTGGTTTTTGTTGTCCGTCTTGCTCCGTTTGACCTCTATTTTTCTAGGACTTATTCCTGATGTTGTATTTATGCTTGTTTAGGGTTTGTTTGCTAACCTTGGACTTATCCTCTTGTTTTTCCGGAATTTCTTCGAACCTATTTAAGGTAAGGACGGTTGTTTCCATAATAACCTAGATTGCATGATCTTAGTTTCTAATTTGGGAATTTCAATGAGTTTACTGTTGTTCTTAATTCAATTACTGCTGTAAGTGACATAAGCACAATAGGTCTTATTCATGTGATTCTTTTAGCCAATTGATCATGTATATATGATTATCTTCTATGTAGAATATTAGTTGTGTACGTTATGACTGCATTGAGAATGTGATTGTTTAGGTATGATTTGGGAATGGGGAATGTCCTTTTGACATTTCGTCCTTGGACATCCAGTAGAAAATGGTATGGGACATTTCCTATGGTGCCTTTTGACTCTTTCCCGGATTATTGGATGATATACCTAGGGTTTGTCTAGCAATGTTTGGCTAGGATGTCCCTGTTATATTAGACCCAATTCGGAAGGGTATTGAGATTGAGTAACCCATGGCAGCAATGAGGGTTGTGGACGCTTAAGACTAGTAACCAACCCGTGAGAGGACATGAATCACATTGTAAGGGGCCATTCATTGATAGGGTTGCAGTAGTAGACTTGGGCTCATGGGAGCTCAAAACCGGTATCCAATCCGTAAGAGGACATGAGAGCTTCTCGTTTACTTTTTGTGGATGAACAATAGGGTTGATGAGTCTGTAGTCTGAGTTGGTTGTAGCCATAGGATACGCTGACTCTAGTGATAAAGATGCCGGAAAGGATCACGAGAGGTGAGGAATGGAAGTATCTAACTCTGACTTGATATAACTAAGTAAAAGACTTGCATTGGGCTAGGTTTAACCTTGACATTGCGCCAATACTTATACCAATGGTGATGTGAGAGAGCGGTGACCTAAACCCCGCATCCACGGAACGTCCGAGAGGGATGCATGACCCAATACCACCGGAGAACCCAAGATACTGAGATGGTTGGAGAGTGATTTGAGACCTACCCAGAGGAGTATGATTCTATGACTTAAAGCATGTTTGTCAATAGAGACCAGCATACATAGAGTTAGAATCATACATTCATGTCTGTTTCATATCATATTGCATTTCTTATGTTTTTTTATCATGCTTTATTATATTGTTGTGGAATAAACTGCCTTGCTGAGTTCTTTTGAACTCACTCCTTTTTGCAAACATCTTTGTTAGACTTATCTGCAGATATTGATGACTATGAAAACCAGTACTATGCATCCCAAGCGGATGACACATACTAAGCCCAAAGTGCTGGCTACGGTGACTACGACAGTGAAGAATTCCATGGTGAAGGAGTACCGTATCAGGATTAGTCGCACCCATGTTAGGTGTTATCTAGATATTGAGATTATACCTTTAGAAGTGTTCTCTATAGGCATAAAGAGACACTAGTTTAGTTTTGATTACTTCTTTTCTATTCCTTTTATTTTGGGAATCGGTTGTAATCTTTTCTTTATAGTTCGAGCTACATTTCTGATGTATCTGTGGAGTGATTTTCTGCCTCACTTTACACTTGATTATTTTATTAGTATCATTTTCCGCCCTCTGATTATATTGTTATTCCTTTGAATATTGTCTTGATGTCTCAGTTAATATAGTTAACATTGATGTAGTCATGTTCTTGATTATGATATTGTAAATATGGGAGGTTGGTTTCCTCGATACTGATCTTCGGGGTTGTGGATCACTCACTCGGGTATGCTAGATAGGGTACCGGCTGGATGGATGTGAGAGACAGCCTGAGAGAGACCAGCAATAGGTGGGAGGACTGACCCAACATGGCAATACTGTGTGGGTATTGATGGAGACAAAAATAAAACACAGTGTAATTTTTGTGGGAAGAGAATCTACTCAGGTGGCATCAGCAGGTTCAAGGGTCACATCACTAGGAGTTCAAAGGATGTGACGACATGCACAGAGGCCCATCAAGATGTAGTGAAGGCACTTAGGGATTTACAAAAAGCGAAGGGGAAGAAGAAAGATGATCGGAGGAGAGTCAACAAAGCACTAGATGATGCAGTGCGGGGACTATCATCATACGTAGATGATTAAGATGATGATAGGGATGTTGATCCTGTTGATGTGGTGAGAGATCAGGTGGAGAGGGACATGCGGCGGGCCATGGCAGTGAGCAGACGATTGCACCATCAAGAGTAGGATATGGCCAGAGCTAGAGCTTCAGGAGCTGGTCCCTTTAGGGCTACATGGGCTAGACCTTCTGAATCTGGGGGGAGGGGTGGTGTATTTGGCATGTTTGGTAGATCATAGAGTTTGCGGGTCCCTCGTGCATCAGGTTCAGCACCACCATCTGATTATCCACGCTGTGGGGACTCGATCATGGAGCAGGATACTGATATAATCAGGAGGAAAGGGGCCAAGCAGCCCAAGATTTCTAGTGCATGGAAAGGTATGGCCAAGAAGGTAAAAAAAAAAAAAGCAATATCAAAGTGAATATATTATAGTCACATCCCAGCAAACACAACACAGGGTCCATACTACAGGCATATGATTGATACTATTGCAGAGGCAGGCCCTGGATATGAGGGTCCCAACCCTACAGAGTTGATGACCACCCCCCTTCAGGAGGATAAGGAAGAGCTGCAATAGAATATTGATAGTATGAAACTCTTTTGGGATACTTATGGATGCACCATCATATCTGATGGATGGACCAGCCCGACGAGAAAGTCCATCATCAACTTTATGGTATACTGTGACAGGAGAACCATTTTCTTGAAATCAGTGGATGCTACTGGTCATATAAAAGACCATAGATATATCATGGGTCTCCTACAGGATGTGATAGATGAGGTTGGTAGGAAAAATGTGGTGCAAATTGTCACTAACAATGTCTCCAACTTCAAGAAGGCCGGTGAAGTATTGATGGGTTCACCTAATTATCATCTTTTTTGGACACCTTGTGCAACTCATTCTATTGACCTAATGCTGAAGGACATTGGAAAAATTAGCGTTGTCCACAACAAAGTTGAAAGGACAAGATAGGTAACCAACTTCATCTACAATCATAACAATACTTTGACCATGATGAGGAGATCATGTGGAGGTGAGTTGGTGTGACCTGGTCCGATAAGATTTGCGACGAATTTTGTCACCTTGAGCAACATGCAAAAGAAGAAGTTGGGCCTCAGATCCATGTTTGCATCCTAGGAGTGGTTTGATTGGGTTGGATCCAAGTAAGATAACTATCTACTATTTCATCTTATAAATTATTATATTTATATTATGAGTTTATGATTATCTTGTACTAGTTATCTACTGTCTATTGACTTAAATGAGTTTGTGATAATTCAGCATGACCAATCGGCGCAAGGCATAGTACACAATATCATCTAATGAGTTTTGGAGAAGTGTTACTGTGGTGTTGTAGACCTTAGAGCCTATTGTAAAGGTCTTGCGTATGGTGGACTCTTTCTTGAGGGGACCCATTGTGCCCCACTTGTATGTCCCTTGAGCGTATGAAGGTTGCTATATAGGTAGCAAACCCTAGAGGGCACCGGGCTTTTTTGGATATTGTGGATGCATGATGGATAGCTCATCTGATGCCCCCTGCATAGGGCCGGTAAGTAAATATTGTGGGTTGTTGACTTGTAGTTGTAGCCTTGTAGGTATTGGTAATTCATTCAATCCTAGCTCCAAGCCTCTAAGTACTAATTGTAAGCTTTTTTAATTATGCAGCCTATTTTCTAAACTCTAAATATCAATATAGTGAACATTTAGGGTTGGACACAAACTGTTGGATGCCCCGTTACCAGGTGATTTCGAGGTTGGAGCCAGATTCGATGCTCCAATAATTTTGTCACAAAAAGTGAGACATCGGGAATTTCAAACAACTAAGAATTTGTATTTATTGTTTAAAGAATTTAGCTAACCAATCAATACTAATGATTGTATTATTGCAGATCAAGTTGTTTAGGGATGCATTTGGGTCTTTTAGTGGAGATGCCTGTGTACAGGGCAAAGAAACCAGTGATCCAGGTTAGATACTTAGATAGTTAGATCCTTAGATGCACAAATGCATTATTATTATTATTATTGTTATAATTTATAGATATATAAGTTGATTTGATGTTAAATATTAAAGTTATGAGTTTCTAACTTAATGTTTTTGTGATAATGCAGCTAAGTGGTGGTATCTCTATGGCCTCCCAACAATCTAGAGGTCCACAACTTCACATCAAATCTTCTGGATAGAAAAAAAAGGGGGGGGGGGGGGGGGGGGGGGGGGGGGGGGGGGCCCCCAGGGGGAAAAAATTGCGGTTTTGGGGGGGGGGGGGGGGGGGAACCCCCGAGAAGACGCCCCGGTTCTTTCCCCACCCCCCGCCCCCATTATTTTTAGTTGTGGGATTATATTAGAGATACTATTCCACGTCCATGACCCTCTTTTCTTACCCACTTTGGGATAAAAAATCTGAACAATTTTTGAAGTATCTCGCTCTCAAAATTCTAACCCACAACGCCTACGGTGGAGTGATCATCCGCCAACCTTGTTTAAGTAACAAAGTAGAGTTATAATCATCCATTTTCTTGAATCCCACTCCGCCTTTTCTTTAGCTTGGCAAAATTTCTCCCAAGAAATCATGTTTAATTGCCTGTGCGTCCCTGGATTCCCATTCCAGAATCGTTGACATATTGCATCTATTTTTGTGCATATGTTCTTTGGGATCTGAGGCATTGCATCTAATAAAGTGCCATTGATTGGATTGCAGACTGCATTAATATTCCCCTTCCTGCAAATGATAGGTTATTTGCTTTCCAACACACCATCTTCCTAGCCATCCGATCCAGAATAGATTGTAGTAGTCTCGTTTTTCCCTTTCCCACCAACAATGTTGTCCCCAAGTAAGAGGTTTCCTTCTTGATATCTGTCACCCACAAAATAGTCAACATCCGATTTCTGTCTTCTCTTGAGACACTCCTATTGAAAAAGGCCCCGCTTTTCTTGAAGTTAATCTCTTGGCCTGTCAAGTCAGAGAAAAGTTCCAAGACGACTTTCAAAGCAAGTATTTCCTCCGTCTTAGCTTTACAGAAAATAAATGTATCATTAGCAAAGAAGAAGTGGAAAATTTCCAGTGCCCCAAGTCCCACCTTTATTCCACTTAGAAGATTCAGATTCCTATTGTAACAACCCTCGTATTTCTAACCCGGAATCTGTATTGCAGGTTCGAGAACCCGAAGGTCTAGTCGGATTAATTTGTGGAGTGTCCAGATAGAAGTCCATGATCCATATTCTAAACCCATGGATCTGGATTCTCTTGTTGAAGAACCTGCCTTACTGGGAAGTTGGATATCTGGTAGAAGGCAAGTGGTGTTTGGAGATGTCTGGAATGAAGGTAAGACCTCCCCCATGTGTTGTTTTGGGTTAGGTTGTGTTTGGGTTTCAACCCCCTGAGCAAAGCACCCTTGTATAGCAATATATTTGGGGGTGGTTGCTAGTGGTGGTTGATTAAACCAAGCGACCGCCACTTTCTGCTTGCAGGAAAATGCCCTATTTTGCCCCTGTTCATTATAAATAGCATCCTTCACCCTATTAACGCATTATTATGTTTGGGATTGCTATTTTGGGCAATTAGGAGGCAGTGGAAACGTGTTGGAAGGTGGGCGAAGTGCTGTTAGTGATCTGGAACCTTTTCCCTTCTATTCTTGGTGATTTTGGATAAGGTAATGAATATCCATCTGCTATTCTCTTCTTTTCAACCTCTAATTGATATGAACCCATCCCCATTTTGTTAGTGGTTACCCAATTGATTAGTCGTAGCTCCCTTTCCAATGTTCTTAATGAGATCCTGTCCAAAAACGAATCCCTGCATTTGTTAATGGATGGATCTAATCAATGGGAGAATTTTGGGTGATTGATCTTTGTTAATTTTAGGGTTTCGTTTCACCCCTTTGTTATAGACCTATTAAGTTTGAAATTCGGACTAAAATCATCCCAAAACGGATTGAAATCGGATGATCAAAAGTCTAATTTTCAGAGTTGGAAATTGTCTGAAACAGGGGCGGTCGCTTAACCTAAGCGACCGGCACAAGCAACCGGCTAGTTTCCAGTGACTGTGTAGGGTTGATTTTGGATTTGTTTTGACTCTTGACTCTTATACATTCTTGTAACCCTGCATATAGGTGTCCTCTGTTTCTGCTTAAAGTTTTATAATTGTGTTTGGATTGCAATTTAAAGGACTTCTACTAAATTATAGGTAAGGACATGCATTCTTATTTATATGCAATTACATATACATGATGATTCAGTTGTAATTGTATAAAGCATGTGAATCTTATTGCATACTTGCTGTTTGTGGTGTTCCTTTATATACTTCATCTTTTATGATATTGCACAACTGTTTTGGCATGATGATTAGTGATGTAGTGTAGTTGTGATGGAAGGGGTATTCCATTGGGATATCTTGGCTGGAGATATTAGAGGGTTGTGGTATGGGACACATGCTCACTGATGCCTCTAGCACTATCATGATTATTGAATGATATACCTAGGAGAGTCTAGAATTGCATGGCTAGGTACCCCACACGCTATTACCATTTCGGCAGGGGAATTGAAGCTGGGTGACCTGTGACAATGGTGACATGACTCTATTTCATCCTATAGCGGTAACCAGCCCCGTGCAGAGACTCAATGGTCCACTATTGGTCATGGCATATGTTAGGTTGGGCTCATGGACGTCCAAGGAGCGGACCGGGTGTCGTGAGGAGTCATGAGAGCATCCGCCCCAATAATATGTGGATGACCATAGGGTTAAGGAGTGGAGTCCAACAACGGGTAGCCAGTCCGTGAGGGTTCTCACTCTTAGGTTGTGAAGGATACTGAACCGAATTGGTTGGTGTCATAGGGGAAGTATCTGGACTTCATATAGTATGTTACCATTATGACTTGCATTGGATTAGAAACCCCGACATGCGCCAGTACACATTGCCAATGGTCGTGGTGAGAGAGTATTGACTTAACCCCAGCCATGGTTTGAGAGCCAGGTGTGGACTTACCCCTTTGCCCAGGATCCCTATAGAGGTAACCAGTCATTGCCGGATCAGAGTGACTAGACCTACCCAGAGGAGGGCTGGTGTATATCTTAAAGCATGTCAGCTGTTAGAGACTTGCATAGTTAGATCTTAGTAGCATTCATATTTCTGCATACCATCCATATCATTTCATATGTGCATTCGTGGATTGTATTGACATATATATGAGAATTGTCTGTTCCTTACTGAGTTCGTCAGAACTCATTCCTTTTATTGTATATATTATATGAGTTGTTCAGATGTTGGCACAACATCAGGAGTTGGAGATGATTCGTATGAAAGAGTCTTCTCGTATGAGCTGATGTGGCACAGACAGTGGTACATGAACTTGCAAAGTATGAAGTCTCCTAAAGATGCTTGGTGCGCTTATAGCACCCATTGATGGCCGACGGAGGCAGATTGCCAGGATTTTGATGATCGTATGGAGAAAGATTGGAGGACTCTTTACTTGCTAATTTAGAAAAACCAATTTTTAGATTTAGGAAAGAAAATCGGAAAGAACATTATTGTTTTATTTATTTTGCTTCCGCTGAACTCGAAATTACATTTGATTCTTGATTCTTTCCTTTGATTCTTTCTTGGATGTTTTTTGGGAGTATTTGGACTCCTGTAACCTTTTTATTAATTATTGCACTTATTCTTGCTCTTGATTGTCTATACTTGTGTTTATTATTATTGATGGGTAAGACCATGGATCTTGTGACGGTTCACTCCCACGGGTTGTCAGGCGGATAACCGAGATTGGCGGGTGGGGTGTGACAGAGTGGTATCAGAGCCCTAGTTTTATGAAGTCAATGATGTTAATTCAAGTATTAGATGAGGAATCTTAGTCATAGATCTAGAAGTGACTCAAATTATCTTAGAGGTGAATAACAGATAACTTGGATTAGAAACTTGAATAAATGAAGCATAATACACCAATTTGAATAATGCACAATAATTAAAATTTATGACTTGTACTTGGGTTGTAGTCATGGGTTAAAGTTGAGTTGTCAGTTATTGTGTATGTGTGTCGAGTCATGAGTTGTCTTTATGAGTAAGTTTTTGTTGTGAGAGGTTGTCGGGAGTAAGTTGTCATATGAGTCTGAGTAGTGTTGTCGTACAAGTCTGAGTCGAGAGTTGTTTTATGTTGTCGTTGGGAGTAATGGTTGTGAGTGGTCGTTATGAGTCATAACTAAACATTGGACAATTATTAATGCAACAAAAGAAAAGCATAAAATACAATGACACAAGTGATACAAATTAACTTCACTAATCCCTTAGGTTTACAAGTCTGAAAGTGAATACATTTGTGATGACATAAAAGGAATTCCTAGAACTGTTTGTCTAGGTAATTGTTTATGAGAATTGAGCTGATTTTTCATAGTTCGAGACTCCTCCTGTAGTTGTGTTAGTCGATCTTCTATAGTCTATATGTGTGTCTCCATTCTCTCTTGTGTGGAAGTTTTCGCTAACAACTGAGAAACCACACCCGGTGCCTCGGAAGTTGAATGCGAAGGACCTCTAACCTTAAACTGTCGAGCTGGAATAGTTTCCTCCTCATCTTCCAGAACCTCTTGATCCTCTTCATCATCATCTTCATCTTGATCCTGAACCTCATATGGAGTTTGGACTGTTGTCTCCTTATCTTTGTATAATCTCTGCTTGTGACACAGCATTAACACTTTGCCTACCTCTCCTAGCCCTAGGCGTCTCCCTCGTGGTGGTTTGTTAGAAATCTAAAGAGATAAGTTGAGTTTTGCATTGCATGAGTAAAGGAAGTTAAGCAGTGCAATATTTGGTGAAGAAAGGCATTTTGGTAATTTTTTTTAAAAAATTCGATTTTGGCGAAATAGCGATTAGAACATACTGGCATGTGCATAAGACTTGGATAAACATGCTGGGATGGTTTGTTTGGGGAAAAATCCATCAAAATCGCAGTGTGGACGTGAAAATTCAGCAAGTTTGGAAGAAGAAACCCTCTTTTTGGGCTAGGGTTTATGATTTTTCAAAAGTTAGAATTTGGCCGAACGAAATGTGGGAGCACTTTCGTCATAGTAAATCAGTCATGTAGGAAGTGGTTTGGTGTCAAAATTCTATTTGGTTTGAGAACGGGACAAGTGTTTGCAATGTTGGGTTTCTATTAAGGTGAATAGTGAAATTGATGCAAAGTGTGGGAAATCTTGTTGTTGGAGCATGGTTTTGTTTGGATAATGATGGGACCATGTTCCTAAATGTTCATAGGCATGTTTCTAACAAAAAACAGCAAGCATTTCCTAGTTTTGATAGAAATCATGTTGTTGGTAATGAAATTTGAAAAGAAAGAGAGGTAAGAATGAAGACTACCTTGTGTTTGAAGATCAAGGGAAGTTGTATGATGTTGTTGAAGCCTCTTGAGAGTCTTGGAAGCTTTAGGAATCCCTAGAACCCTTTTTCCCAGAGCCAAACTCGAAGTTGGTAAAGATAGAAATGAGTTTGGAATAGAGAAAGTGGGCCCTTTAAAGCTGTTTTCAGGTAGGGCAAATTTTGCTTTTTTGGCCATTTTTGAGAAAATTTGATTTCTGAAGCTTTGTTTGGATTTTCAATAGCATGTGAAGTTGAGTTAAGTGTGTTAGACATGTTGGAAGTGTGAGTTTGAAATTGGATGAAATTTTTTCGTGGATTTTTGACCTTTTGTTTTGGATTAACAAAATGGTTGGAAGAAAGAACTGTGGTGCCTCCTCTAGTTGGAATAGAAGTAGGGTTGTCTTTGAAGTTGATGTGCCTGCTGATGGTATCTCTTGAGAAATATTTTAGGAAGCTTTTTGTAAGAATTATTTCCCCGAGTCTATGAAGGATGTGAAAGAGTCGGAGTTCATGACTCTCACGCAAAGTCCCCTTTTTGTACTTGAGTATCAATAGAAATTTGAGGAATTGTTTTTCTTTGCTCCTGAATCCTTAAAGGAGGATAGAGCTAAAGCGAAGAAGTTCTTCAAAGGACTGAGACCCTCAATCAAGACATATCTCATCACCTTGCCGATTGAGAGTTATGCTCAAATAGTACTAAATTCGAAGAAATACTTGAGACTCTTTGTAGATGACTTTTGAGGCCTTTTGGGGGGGGGGGTGGGGGGGGGGGGGGGGGGGGGGGGGGGGGGGGGGGGGGGGGGGGGGGGGGGGGGGGGGGGGGGGGGGGGGGGGGGGGGGGGGGGGGGGGGGGGGGGAGGGGGGGGGGGGGGGGGGGGGGGGGGGGGGGGGGGGGGGGGGGGGGGGGGGGGGGGGGGTGGGGGTGGGGGGGGGGGGGGGAAAAAAAATTTTTGGGGGATGATTTTATTATTATAAAAAAAAAAAAAAAAATTTTTGTGGGGGTTTATTTTTTTTTTTTACAAAAAAAATTTTTCCCCCCCCCCCCCCCCCCCGGTTTGGGGGGCCCCCCCCGGCAAGGGGAGCATAAAGACCCCTCATGAACTGGGATCTGGGATGTTAGTCCAAGGGACAAGGGCCAGTATTCTTAGATTTGCAGATGACTTTAGAGGCCTTTTTGCCTCATGGGCTAATTTTGCCGTCGGAAGGCCGGCCCATGTACTCTCATTATTATCTAAATCCTATGAAATTATATAAGCGACAATAAACCATGAAGAATAATTGTTGAAGACTTCATTTATGTTAAGGGTGATTTTCATTGAACCCCTGAGGTTTGGTCCAAGTCATATTTAATCCTAAAAAAAAAAATGATATTTTGCATCCGTCTCCCCTATGGTATTAAAAAAAAATTCAATGAAAGACATTGTCAATTTATATGATCAAAATATTCTTTTAATTTTTTGATCTCTTTTCAATAACTATCTTCAATTAAAACCTTACTATGATATCAAATTATCATTACTTCATACCTTTGTTCAAGATTTGGGTAAACTAAAGAAAAGAAACTTAAAAAATGCAAAAGCATGTTGTTATTAATTGGTTTTTTTTTTTGTCTTTTCCCTCTTCTCTCCAAGGGAGGCAATGCAAAATTTCATTTTTCTGTATAGAAAATGACATGGATCAAATGTCTAGGGGTCCAAATGAAAAACACCCTTATATTAATTTTCAGCCATAAAGATGTCTTGCGCGCTATTGTAGCTCCCACTCTGGCCTAGAGATGTAGGGTTAGGCTCCTCTCCAAGGAGAATGTCCCCATGGAAAAGTGCTTAGTGAGGTCAAACAAACTGCCATGTGTAACAACCTCATCAAAGGCTAGGATAAAACCCCCAACTTTTACCCTATTCAAACTCATAACACCCATGTGAACGTGGCTACCTCCTGTGAAACTTGATTTGGATTCAAAACTTCCATTTTTTGAAACCGTTTCCTTTCTCTTCATTGCAATGACTGCACAGATAAGATTTCTACAGAAAAGATGATTTCTTCCTCATTGCAAGGCTTCATCTTCTTCATTAACTCACAGTATTTAGAAAACAAAAAGAGATGAATGAGTTTGAGAAAAATATAAGAAAAACTTCCTTCAAGAACTACGGAGAAAGAAGAGACAACAACATAGCAATTAGACTGTTACGTTGCAAATGGATAATAATTTTTCAAAAATATTCACTCCTCTATTGAATGGGATCTATTATAGAAGTTCTAATTCACAAGGTTAGAAAATAGACAGGTGAAGTTAACAAAATCTGGTTCAGGGAAATTGGGAACGACAACATTCGTTTGCCAGGGATGGAAAGAGTTTTAGGGAGATAAAGAAATCAAATTGAAGCGAGAGAGACAGCCTAACATATTATTTATAGCCAAGAAAGAGGAAATGTTGTAAGAATTTGGGGCGGCTCTTTGCACAGGTCGAAAGGGGTTGTTGGAAGAAGAAGAAGACCTATCTTCAAGGAAGCAAGTTTTTTGCTCTCTCTCTCCCCTTTCCCATGTGTAGAAATGAGAGCAAGCTTATGAGGGAAAATAAGTTTCAGTCTTGTTGTCTTGTAGGCTTCCCAAAGGCCAACAAGGAAGATGAGGCAACACGAAACCCAAATTGGGTTTTGGCTCAAGTTGGATCTTGGGGTTTCACTTGGGAAAAAAAGGGGTTTAGTCTCAACTTTTGGATTGTATTGTTTACGTGGCGCCTTCTCAGAGTTCACTGGGCACACCCTGAGAGATGTTTTTCTTGGAGAAGAGCCAAACCCAAAGATGTAATCATTTTGGTTCAAAAGTTTGCTATTACAAGCTTCATTTGGTTGCAAGGGGAATTTAAGTAGTGGAAAGGGAAGCTTTTGTATTCAAGATAGAAACATTCATAATCATTTGTATTTATAATTTTATGTAATTACATAACTTTAAAGCATTTCATATTTGTTATCAAATAATTTCATTTTATTCTGCATCCACTTTAAAGCATTTCATATTTGTTATCAAATAATTTCATTTTATTCTGCATCCACTTCCATTTGATTTTAACTAGTAACCAAAAAATGCATATGCCAATGGTGGATTAGTAGAGTGGTTAAAAGCCCAACTTCCCACGGGGGACCTGGGTTCGCACCCATCCGACGGCACCTATATTAGTAATATTCCCCCACCCTATATATAAACTCTTCGGATTCAAAAATAAAAAAATTGCATGCCAAATATATCATTGCTAAATCTGATATAGAATATATGTAGCAGGCATCATGATTACAAATTTCCTTCTTTTATTTAAATACTTTTTTATTTCTATACTTCCTTTTGCTTCCCCTTACAACCAAGTACAAACCCTACCACAACTTCAATTCTCAAAGACATGAAGACGATAAGTTGGAATTGCAAACAGAGGGTTTGCCCTTGCCACGGTTAGGCCATACATCTCATTCATGTCCAAATCACTTGGTGACATTCCATTGGGAAGTGCCCAGTTGAAGCAATGCACCAATTGTGCAAGACCTAATCGAACCATAGTAAGTCCCAATTGTATCCCAGGGCAAACTCTACGGCCTGATCCAAATGGTATAAGCTGGAAGTCATGACCATAAATGTCAACACTCTTGCTAGTAAATCTCTCCGGGAAGAATTCTTCGGCATTTTCGGACCAGACATTGGGGTCTCTACCTATTGCAAAAGCATTTATGATGATGTAGGACTTCTTAGGTATGTAATATCCATCAATGGTTACATCCTCCATTGATTCACGAGGAACAAGAAATGGTCCAGGAGGATGAAGCCTCATGCTCTCCTTTATAACCATATTCAAGTATTCTAGGTTTACTAAATCCTCTTCTTTTACCATCCTATCCATGCCAACAACATTCGTCAGTTCTTCTTGGAGCTTTCTCATAACTCTTGGACGTTTCAAGAGTTCTGAAAAGGTCCATTCAATTGTGGTTGTTGTTGAATCCATTGAACCAACAAGCAAGTCAATCAGCAATGCTTTGATATTTGTTCGATTCATCATCTGTTGTTGTATGTCATGTCTCCCATCAGATTTTAACATCAAGGACAAAAGCGTGTCCATGAATCCCTTATGATGATCTTTGGGGTGCCCAGTAAGTTGGAGGCGATTGTCAATAAGCTTTTCAAGGAATCCATCAGCAGCTTTGTGCACAGCTTTCATATGACGAGTCAAACCCTACAACAATGGTTCAAATTAAATCATGCAGGTTTTCAAGTTAAGTTTTCAAGTCGGGATCCTTTACCCGTAAGGATAAAGATCCTTGCTTCCCTCACACCTTTGGGAGCCCATATAGAGTCCAATGCGAATCCTATCTTTGATTCATTTTATTAGCAATCATTAGTCAAAGGTGGATCCACCCATAATGTATAGTAGAGAAGTGTGAGGGAAGCATAGACCTCTACCTTGACGGCAGTGGATCCAGACTCAGGGTTTTCCGAGTGCTTGTAGAGATTCATAGAATATTTTGACTAACCTGAATATCAAGTGAGCCAGGAATAAAATCATCCAAGTTGAAAGCACCAGTAAGCCTTAGGGCTTCCTTAATAACTGGTTTGATGCTGTAATTATCATCCTTGTTGCCCAACACCATCAGGTAAGACATTTGCTCGATGACTGATCCTACTCTGGCAGTGATGTTCACCATGGCACCTGCCTTGGCTTGTTTTCTGATTGACTCAATAAGGTTGCCAATCTCTTCTTGCCTGATGAACTTGAAAGATCCAATCTTTGAGTTGCCAAGAAACTCAGATACGCATAACTTACGCATTTTGCTCCAGTGTTCGCCATATTGGGTCAAGGCTACGCCTGTGGCCCCATAAGACAAATGCTTTGAGGCCTTGCTGCTTGGCCTACTAGCAAAGATGGCATCATGGGTCTTGAGAAATAGCTCAGCTGCCTTTGAGGAAGAAACCACTATGGCTGGTACTTGGCCGAGCTTAATGAACATGATGGGTCCATATTCATTTGCCAACTTGCAGAGGCTATGGTGTGGAAGCTTGCCTAACATGTGGAGGTTTCCGATGATTGGTAGTCCCTTAGGACCAGGAGGTAGTCGGTGACAGCCGGTTATGCTTCGGCGACAAGAAAACCACCAGTTCATCACTCCAAGAACTAATATGAAAACTACAACAGAGACCAAAGGAGACATTTCTAATGGTGGTAGAAGATGCAGCAGCTGCAATGAATTTCCCATTGCAGTGTCAGTTCTCTCACAGACAAGTAATGAGGAAACAAGTACCTTGGAAGAGATGAGGGTTAGGTTTATGTACATTGTATCTCTCCAGCAATTATATAATATCTTCACAGCCTTGAGTTTTTCTCCTTGGGCCCTATTGTTGAATACTTCCAATTTGATATCATCACACATTGAATATGTAAATGGATTAACAGAACCTAGATAGATCAAGAGACTCCAAAGATGCATCACATGGAACGCAGCGTGCAGAAGGTTCTATCATGAGAATCATGTAAAACGTTTCTGAAAGGACTAGGTTTGGACGTATCGTTGAACTTGACCAGTCGAGTTGTTAAATGCCACAGATGAGTAGAAAAGGAGAGAGGAAAAAGGAAAACCTAAGCTAGAAAACAATAACACACCTCTCTTTGTGGACTTGTTTGATCCACAAATTTGGTTGGCAAGGATTCTTGGTTTGGCAATTTATTTCTTTCCATGGCGTGGTTTTGAATCAATGCAACACATTTAGTATCTCTCTTTTGTGGACTTGCTCGATCCACGCATTTGGTTGGCAAGTATTATTGGTCTGACAATTTATTTCTTTCCATCGTGTGGTTTTGAATCAATTCAAATAATTGGCGAGAGTTCCAATCGGCTCCTTATCTTTTTAGTCATTTATTTATTTATTTTCCTTAAATTATTTTGTACTCTATTTTCTGTCTAAGTTAATTCTTAAGTATAAATTATAAATATATAAGAACCCTATTAGGGTGAATGAATGCAATTCTGACCCTGATTAACACCATGTGGTATTTTGCTTGTTTTAAGTGAAGTAAAAAGCAGTAGACCAGTTCGGTCAAGCGAAAAACCAAATCCAGTGCTGGACCGGTCGATTGTGCATCATTTTTTAAACTAAAGCATGGAATTTCATTCGAGTTGCTCTCCCTAGCTCGAATGAAGGTACCTCAATTTCATCCACAGTTCAATTTGGGGACTAGCTTCCCTGTAATATATCTCTCACAATCTTTGAAATTTCAATCAAAGTCTTCCTTTTTATGGCGAACCAAATCTCAATCCAGTTAAAAACTCCTCTTTGCAAGAGTTAGGTGCAAGAGGTTTAAACGTGAACAACTAAATGGTCACTGAAAGTGGTGCTCCTCTTTGCAAGAGTTAGGTGCAAGAGGTTTAAACGTGAACAACTAAGTGGTCACTGAAAGTGATGCCTTTGATGGTCCTCTCTTGTTTGTCATTACTTAAAAATGGTTAGAGCTGTCTACTCTTTATTTGTATAACCTTATTCACTCACCCAGTTCTCCATTCAACTTTTCGGTTTTCACGCCATTCATCTGCTTCCTCTTCATATCCACAAGCAAGAGGTCTTCTTGATTCCAGTGTTGAATTTAAGGTGAGGTTCAAGCACGCACAATCTCTCTTTCACCATATATATCTTGGTAGTCTTTGATAAAAGATTTCATACTTTCTATCATTAATTTGGGGTAATTGTTTAACAAATTCTTCAAATATACAAAATGAAATTGCAATACAATTGAGAGATGAAGATCTTTAGACAATCCGGAGATCTTGAAGTTGCAACCGAACGAACCACCGATCAATGAGGTTGAGTCACACCTTGAGTGCTGTTTTTAAGGTAATTGATGCACCCTACTACCAAGGGTTCTTCGCACCACCACCTCCAAGATAAAGCAACCTCCAACTAGAAGATAAGGTAGTTCTTCTAGTCCCTTCAAGGAGACAAAAGCTAGAGCACAACACTTAGACAAATTCAAAGAAATAAATTAACTTTGTAACACAAATAATGTGATAGTGAGGAGTGTCTCAATTGTACACCACATGCAAGGAAAGATTGAGTTTATATAGGCCCAAACCTCACCTTACACCCCTTAGGATTCTTAAGGCAATGAATTGGAGAATCAATTCTCCACTAATGGAGAATCAATGGCTTGTCCCTCCTCCACTAATGAGCAAAAATTAAATTTTGAAACTTAATATATAAATAAAATAGATTTTAATAAAAAACCTAACATTAAATGAACTAGGAATGCTACTTCAGGGTCTTGATATGATCAAAGATTCAAATCTTTAACTTTGCCATGCTCTGTAATTGGGTTTCAGACCATGCTTTTTGTGATTATTGGTAACGCGGAGACTTCTCCAATTGAAAAAAAATGATGGTCGACAATCGACCAGTCCAACACTGAGTTTGGCTTTTCCCTTGTTGACCCGAACCGGTCTATTGGTTTTACTTCACTTAAAACAAGCAAAAAACCACATGGTGTTAATCAAGGGCCAGAATTCCTTTTGGTGACCTAGCTTCATCTGGAGCATTTGCAGCTCAGTGCTAGATGCACAACACTGCAGCAAAATTGGATTGAATGAACTCATATTTTTTGAGTGCATCATTCTTTTAGTTTTCAACATTAAGAAATTGTATTATCCATCTATGGAATCATGAGTCCAATTTTTTAACAATCGTTTGGTTATTTTTATTTATATTTTATGATTTGCATCAAAATCAAGAATCATGTGAAATTATGAATTTTATTTAAAAGCTGAAATTATTCAGATTTTATGGTTGGAGATTAAATTTATGAATTTTCCTAAATTGATCTGAATATGAAAACCCGTGACTCACAAAAATCTTAGTAACTAAATGGCTTTTTTACATTAATAATTGTTCTTAGTATTTACAAAATAAAATCTACCTAAATTTTTTTATATCAAAACAGATGGAACATTTTGAAAAAGAGGGAAAACAAAGAAGAATCAAAAATGCATACACATGACGATATAAGAAAGAAAATGGAGTTTTTACGCATATTTTTCATTAACACAAGATAGATCACTCTAAGCATTTGCATGCATTAGTGCTTCCAGCAACTTGCTCCACTCTGTCTTGGTCCTCTCTTTCCCTTCCGTGTGTGCAATCATAAGTAAATCAAACACCAACCTAGTTTTTGCAAATAGGCCATCATCTTTTGGCTCCAGCACCACTTCAACAATTACAAGCTTTCCACCTTTTTATGTGGCATAGCTTGTCGGAATTCTTCAAAATAGTTATGCACTCCTCATCACTCCAATCATGCAGCATCCATAATGAAAAAGATATAAAAAAGTTGGTATTAATGTCGGTGTCATTCCCCGAGATGAGGTGAATCAAAGGTCACAAAATAACTCTTCCAATTTCTATAAATATTTATTACTCTGTTGTGTATATATGCTAGTTAGACTCAAAAGGCTGTACCAAGTGTGGACACCTATTCTGTAGACAGCACATTTCACGAACAAAAAAGAACAAGCATTCAACAAATACAACTGTTGTTCCATTGCCTGAGATTGCATGTGTTGTCATTGTTTGTAACTAAAATATAGTGTGTTCTAATAGTACATGGCTTATATTAAAGTAAAGGTCCCATAGAAGGCTTTGGGCATTTGTTATGTTTTTAGAGAGTGATTAACATTATTACAATAATTTTGATTATTTTTAAGAAGATTTAAGTGTTTTGGGTGAAGTGAAGATTCCTTAGAATGATGGATTTCAAAGGTCATCGCACAAGGGTTATGTTGAATGAATTTTTGGGTAGTCATACAGTTATTTTTTGGGTTTGACTTTAACTGCAAAAACATACTATATGAAGTTTTCTTTCCAATGCACTTTTCAGATTGTGATTCCGATATCAAACAAGGAAGTTATGAGGTTTCTCATGAGAGTGTGCAATATAGAAGCAAATCTGTGCAGTATAGAATTAAGATGAAGTTTGGCCTTTGTGATGAAATTTGATCTGTGTGATGTAATCTACATTCAAGGGGTTAAAAAATAATTTTTAAAGAGTTTGGGGGTTTTTGTGTAAGAAATTTTATATCTCAAGGAGGAATGTGTAATTTGGAAAAATTGAATGGTACCAATCTAATGGTCACTAGAAGGACATTGATGAAGATCCAATTTTGAGGTTCGAGATTGATGCGCTTTGTTTTCAAGTGTATCATATAAAGTCGAATCCATGAAAAATGGTTTGGTTAGATTTTTTTGCGGTGCCGGCTGCCAACGTAACGCACCAACCCTTCTCCTTTACCCAGGCTTGGGACCGACAGCAAAACACTAACGGAGCATGAAAATGTGGCACACTACAAAGTATAATGATCAACATGATCCTGTGTGTCGTAGATTAAAAGTAAGATTAGAAAAAATTCCATTTGAAATAATCTGATGAAGAGTACTCTAATCTTACATCATTTAAAGGATCTGACGGCTTAGATCTCACCCACCTTTTTAAAGTGGATATTCAACGGTTGTGCGATTAGATTCTCTTTGGGACTCATCTAGAAGATAAAATCCAATGATTCATGTGCATCAATGTTCATCTTCTTTAAAAGCCCGAATTTGAGTGAAACAAAAGCGGGTTTTTAAGGTTTTTGGCTTGGGAGATTAAGAAAAACGAGGAGAATCCAAGAACCAAGATTGGTATAGAGAACAAGTTCGGATGCGTATTTTTGTGAAAAACGTTGAAGAAGAAGGTGAATAATCTACTTTAATCTCCCTCATTTGAAAAGTTCCACCTTTCAAGTAGTTGCTTGTTAGGGTTGAGTTGTTTGAGGTCGTGACCTTATATTTCTGTGGGTGAAAGAGTTCACACTAGAGTAGGTGCTCCATGTTTTGAATGCATTGAGAGTTGGTGTTCTCTGATCATATTATATTGATCAAAATGTTAGTTGGAAAGTATTGAGTAAATACAAAGCTCTATTTAGGGCATTACTCTGTGGATGTAGGCAATCTAGTTGAACCATGTAAATTTGGTGTCTTGTGTTTCTATTTTATTTTTCATTGCATATATTGGAGTGTTTTGATTGCAAAATGGTGGTGCACTGTCTGGTACACCCAGCTACGTTGTGTTGTGTGGTTGACATGTCTTTATGTAATTGATAACTACAAGATTATCTTGACCAACCTTGTCTTAAGTTTAAAGAAGTGTCACATCAAAGAGAATTTTAGAAGACAAAGATTCACCCCCTCTTAGATTCAACCTAGGAATAACAATTGGTATTAAAATATGAATCCTATGGAGAAAAGTTTAACCACTTTGAAATTTGATTAAAGAGGTTTTAAAAATTGCTACAAGTGAAGGAAGCTCAAAAGACTTTGGAAAAGTTCTTGTCTTTTATCGATTTTGCTTCAGTCCTAAGCATTGAATGCGTAGGACGATTCAATCGACCATTTGATCGCGCCAAATAAATTCTGGCCGTTGATGGTGGTAGGAGGGGTTATGTGAGAAACCGCCTGGTTTTTAGAGCTAATGAACCGAATCGATTTGAACCGCTGGACCAAACGAACGAATTAAAATAATTATAATAGGAAAGAAGAGATTGATGTTCTTACCTTCAAGATCAAAGATCAAACGAATATCCAATCCTTCCATTGCAAACCTCGCGTTTTCACTCTCTGGAAATGCTACCTCGACTCACTTTGGAACTCTTGGCTGTCTAACAATAAAATAATCACATAAGGGCTTAAAGCCTTTAAATATAGCCTAGGGAGCATAAGAACCTCGAATTTCTCATACTGTCGTAACCAAATGGATCCCCTAGACGGCAAGTTGCCAACCAACCAACCCTACTCCTGTCATGCATCGAAAGGGCCAGTTGGTGCCAAGCACATGTAGAGTTTCAACATTAATACCTAGACTCGGGTATCACCCAACTTCACCCCCTAGAACTTGGCAATTCACCTTCCAAATCCAATCGTGTAAGTCTTTCATTCTATCACTTTCCAACACGATGATAGAACCTTGACCTCCACCATCTGGTTCCATGGATTTAGATATTAACTCAAAGATCTCAAGTTGGATGGTCCACAACTTTCTACCACTGGAACTATAGGTCCCCGGGCTTGCAAGTAGGGTTCCCGGGTTGGCATCCCAAGGATTACACATAAGCAATCTTCTTAGCTTTTAAGAAGGTAATTAGCCATAGTATCCGATCCCTTCTTGATACTTTCCAATTGCATCACATGGGCTTCAAAGTAGGAGGCATAATTTGTAGACAAGGCATTCCAAACCCAAGGACATGTGCAAAGCCCTACGACTTAAGAGGAACAGATTGGTAAGGGAGGAAAAATCCAGCTCAAGAGAACTTAATCTTGATGTTGCCAGTTGAAAAACATTGGATTAGGAACTAGGCACTGGAGTTGAAGAATTTGACTCCAAAAAGGCGATGGATAAGGATTTCTTCCATCAAGAAACCACATAAAACCGGAACTTTGAAGCAAGGATTGAAATTGCGATCTCCAACAAGGTAATTATCAAAAGATAATTTGATGGACAAGTAATGGTAAACATTTAAAAAAGAAAGAGAAAGAATAGAATCCGAAGTTTGAAGATCAGAAGTTGCAGAGTTAGAAGCCAAGTCGTAGTGATTCAAAAAACAAGAAATACAAAGGAAAGAGGACTCAAGAAAGAAAACTAGGAAAGTAGAAACCAAAGGGAACCACAAGTGAATTTGGCAAGTGGTACCATGTTATGATACACATGTATTGGTAAGGAATAATTCAGATCCTCTCCACCCAAGCTAGCTATCCCCTCATCCTCCCACCCTCACAGTTGGGCTAACACAAGCTTGCCCATGTAACATGGGCAGGAGTGGAGATCCTCTCCACCCAAGTGGGTCGTCCTCCCATCCTCTTATCCTCCCACATTCACATAATGTTTAACACAAGGCTTACTTGTGTATTAGGAGTAGCCCCTATGTGAGTGTGGGAGGATGGTAGGACGGCCTGCATGGGTGGAGAGGATCTGGACTCCATGGGTAGACCATGTGTGAGAGTGGGGGGATGGGAGGATAGGCTGCCCAGGTGGAGAGAATCTAGACTAAAAAAAGGAAGCTAATGATCTTATATTAAGATCAATGATATATCTATATTGAAAATATATTACGTATCATATAACAACTATATGTTTATGTACAACATTAATGATATCTAATTCCTAATACCTCACAATCATCAACTAATTTGATGGTGGTGGTCTAGCTCAAGCCATACAAGAACCTAAGCTACACTGCATAACAGGCATGGATGGATATGTCCTCATTGTTTGGAAGGGATCCAACATGGATTTTGGTCATCTAGTACTTGTCATCTTGTATTTCTCTATTGGCCAATTTTCAAATTATGCCATGCATTTAGGTATCTGGTTATTTCAAAATTAACTGCAAATCTATATTAGTCAACTCGGATTAGATTTTCGAACGTACACATGCCACCATGTAAATGATGGGTAACAGATCAAAACAGAATGCAAGAAGAAGAAGGAACTTATGGAGGAAGAAAGAAAATGAAATTTAGGATTTTAATTTACTAGAGGAAACATTGTAAAGTCACAAGAGATTAAGGGCAATATAGAAATTATGAAATTATTTAACCATGATTTGACGGAATTTGCTAACAAAGTGTACTATTGTATGTGCAAATTTAAGAGACATTTTGGGGTGTCTACCAATTTGATGTATTTTTGGTGTCTATACTTTTCACCAATTATCTTGGGGTGTGTCTGAAATTTTCCCATAGAAATAAGATTCCCAACCACAACAGGTGGCTAAAGGTAATGTCCTCTAAAATCTACAGTTGGCTTGCTACCTGTTTTTTGTCTTTGAATCTTAGTCCTGGTGCCTTGTTATTGAATGAATGAGTTAAGGGAGGACTTGAAAAATAAATCCAATCTTAAACCTAAAGTTCCATTAACCATACATGTTTAATCAAGGTACATGGATTTAACCTCCCATTCAACATGTAACATAACAGCAATGGTGAGGAGTCGAAAAAGAAATCCATTCTTAAACCTAAATGTCCATTTAACCAAACATGTTTAATCCAGGTACATCAAAGAAACAAGTGAGTAATAGTCTTAGATTCATTAGGGCAAAAACAACACTTACTATCAATAGCATTCAAACGAGTAAGATTTAACTTTTATTGAGAAGATCTTTAATTTAGGAAGACTTAAATTTTCAATACATCCTCTACTATCATCGTGAGAGTTGGGGCCAAACAATATACCAATGTAAATCAAAGTAACATAGATAGTAATAATATATCAAACCAGGGGCGGAACCAAAATTGAACATTGGGGGGGCCGAATATACCTGGGCCAACGCGGGACTCACCGTGGGTCCCATCTCATAAAATTTTCTTATATTTTGAAGTGTGGGGTCTACATTAAAAATTTAGGTAAATTAACCTTAAATTCTAAGCAAGATTTGAATTTCCATTAATAGGAATGAAATTTTAGAAAAAAATTTAAGGATTGAAAAACAAATCAATGATTATTATTAGATCTGATAAAATCAATGGCTGAATTCTAACGAGATTCAAATTGCAATTAGTAGAATCAAATTTTAAGAGGAAGAAAGAATACTAAATAAATAAAAAAATAAAAATTATACTTTATGAAATGAATACTAGAAAAATCGTGAGTGAGAGAGAGAGAGAGGAATAATTTAAAAAAGAGAGAGTGAATACTGATAATTGTGGAGAAGATTTCGGAAAATTCCAATGTCTGTTAACTACTCCAATATTTTGTGAGACGTGTGACAAAAAAATAGGAATAAAAGAAGAGATTCATGAGAGAATAAACAATAATGAAAATATGAGAGAGATATAGGGAGGAATTCATGGATAGTGAGTTAGTTTTTAATTTGAATTTAACATTTATTCCTTAAACTAGGGGTTTAATGATAACCATTTGATTATGATTAAGAATGACATTTATACCCATCATCTATATCTTAAATTTTTATTTTTAATTTTTGGAGGGGGGGCCGAATAGTAGTATTTCACATGAGAAAATTAGGAAAATATGTAGGTATTTTTAAATTTTAAAAAATCCGGGGGCCTACATGGCTCCGCCACTAGATCAAATATTCAACAAACAAACCACAATACTATGCAATAATAACCGAAGCATTCACATGGTTATTTATTCCAATGTGTACATTGGATATCCATGTCCAGGGGTCAAGGACAAAGCAGACTTATCAGGAATTAAATCACTCTGGATAGGCTTCAATAATGGAAGGAAGAGCTGGAATCCGAATGATTTTATGGCGAGCAAAGCCTGCTTCTTCCAGCAACTTGATCCACTCTGTCTTGGTCCTCTCTTTCCCTCCAGAGCCGTGTGCAATCATAAGCAAATCAAACACCAACCCAGTCTCTGCAAATAGGCCATCTTCTTCTGGCTCCAGCACCACTTCAACAATTATAAGCTTTCCACCTTTTTCTGGCATTGCATTTCGGCAATTCTTCAAAATAATTATGCAGACTTCATCACTCCAATCATGCAGCACCCACTATGAGAAACATATATATAACAAAGTTAGCATTAAATGTTGGGAATAATCTCAATAGTTTTTCTTCAAGAAATCGACAAATAGATATATATAATTGGTCACAATTGATCCTCATCGAACGGAGAGGTTCACCTTTGTTTTCTAACATAAATTGGTCTTGAATCAGTTTTTGGATCGATCAAAGATATGGGATTGGTCTCGGCCAATAATGATCAAATCTAAGATTATGAACCATGCTTAGGTGGTTTCATATTTGATTCCTTACACTACCTCTTGCGGCCTTGTTGGTATCAATTCTCATTCTCATTTTTATATTCTTCACTTTTTTATGTTTTTGGTATTTATTCTAAATTCTATTTTATTTAAAAAATATAAAAAAATTCTCTAAAATTCATAATAGACTTTTTTTTTTTTTTTGGTTTGTCAACCCCGGTTTATAAACTGATGGTTCGACCCGCGTCGCACACCTGACTGTGGTGGGTGAGCCTCCCAGCGGGGATTTTTTGCATCCACAAGGATTCGATACCGGAACCTTGCTTAAGCGAACCAAGCTGCTTACCACTTGGACCAACCCCCGTTGGTCATAATAGACTTTTTATTAATTATGGATGTTAGGCTAAAAACTCATTCTATTTATTTTTGCACAAATCACTTAAAATCCTTTTTTTTGTTTTTGAAACCATTGAAATACACCACAAATCATCACTTGAAATCCAAAAGCAAATTGAAGGTATGATAGTAAACATTCATTCTTTTTATGAAAACTCTACTGTTTCCCCATGTTTTAACTCCCAAACCTTAATGATCTATTCTCAACTTTTATTATCATTTTTATCAATTTTTTTATTTTGACATAACAAACTTATTTTTCATTCCATAATTTATTCTAGACAAAATTACTAAACTATTTTTTTATTTGTGACCTAAAAAGGATTCTTATATGCATTTCTTTTAAATAGAAAAAAATAGAGAATAAGAATTGATACCGGAAAAGCCCTTAAGAAATGCTGTAAACCTTTTTCACTCAACAAACTTTTAAATTTATAGGATATTTCAAAACAATGAATATTTAAGTCCTTTTTTTTTTTTTAGAGGAAATCATGTATGAATGGTTTTTTCCCCTTACCTTGAGATGATATACTTTTCCTTTTTTTTTCTTAGATAATATCAAATGCTTGTTTCAAGACATTAATAATGGGCACTTAAGGAACACTATAAGCAATATATGGTCTCTTGATTTACAAAAATGGATTTAACATGCCTAATCTCATTCAATAACAACATTAGTTTAATTAGAAATGTCGTATGAAAATAGTTCTCAACATTACTAGTTGGGATTATTTTTCATATAAAATTTTCTAATTAAACTAATATTGCTATTGAATGTGTAATGTTCTTTTCTAAGTGTCCTAATATCAATTCCCTAAAAGTTGTAGGTATAGTTTGATTTCATTCTTTTATTTTTGGGGGGTAGAAATTGATTGCAGCATTTGAGAAGATACATGATAGTTTTGTACTTCTAGTAAATGACTTTGAACCAAATAATGTGAACCAACTCAAATAAAAAAAAAATCAGCTGGGTTGAAAGATATAGGTGTAACTTGAATACTTTAAAATATCAAGTAAACAACATATGAAAGTTTAAGTAAGAGAATTTTAGTAAATAAAGTCTAAACATAGGAAAAGGATAGAAATTTACTCTTCTTATATTTATTTCTTTTAAATAAGCAAAATAGAAATTGATTCCAAAAAGCTCTAAGGTATGTTGTAATTACATTTTCACTCAACAAACTTGTAAAATTATAGGATATTTCACTATTTAACCAAATGACTAGAATATTCTTGATGCAAGACAAGCTTATTTATTTATTTTTCTCCGGATTTCATGAAGAAGGAATTTTTTTCCCTTCAGGTAATATATGTTTCTTCCTATTTTGTCTTACATGATATCATTCTACCAATTTTTAAATTTTTTTTTTGGGGTAAACACCAATTTTTTTAATCAGGACAATATGGAGTAAATTAATGGTTCGAGTAACCTATATGGTATCTGCAAATCCGTGTGATTCGATTCAGAAAAGAGATGTAGTTAGAATACCTTGAGGAAGAAAGCATCACCTTTGGGAATAGAAGCAAACATGTCGCCTCCGATGTGAGAGACGCCTGCGTAGACAGGTGCAGTGCCAACGACGTGTGGAAGGTCAAAGTTGATCCCTTGTATATGTGGATGAGTCTCCACAATCTCCGCCACCGCCGATCCAATCCCTCCGCCTACATCCACCAACACCGACCCTGATTTCATACCAGCAAAACCTTCTCTATAGGCTGACAGCACAGCCTCAAGAACAACCTTGGAAGTGCAGGCAAGGCCATCGTTGAAGAGAGAGTTGAATTCTGGATTGGCAGCAGCAAAGTCCCAGATGTGGCAACCGTGGAGCTTTGCTGAAAGCCGTGCCACCTTCTCGGATGCACTTACTGAAGTAATGCCAAGGCGCCATAAGCCATGGATGGTCTTCCATTAGCACCATTGGTGCCAAGGTTGGCTCGGAGGAGTCTCTTAGTAGCCATTTGGAGGAGTTGGTTAGCCCAAAGACGGCTTCTTTATCGTCAGATTTGGGTTCTGAAGAGGTGAAGATACGTTTACGCACCAACAGTCTCATGACTCGAGCAAGGCAGTTGATATCTGGAGAAGGAGAGCCGATGCCGGTGGCGATCTCTGATAAGGTGATGGGATGGCCATGGGAGTTGATGATATCGGCTATGCGAAGCTCAACCGCACATTTCAGGGCCATGGATTCTGCAAAGCCAAACATCATCTTCCATATTTCTGCTTGCCCTTGCATGTATTCCTCTTTTTTTCGCAAATTTTTCACTTGATTATTGTATTTTTATCTTTTTAAATGTCATCATTTTTATATTAGCTTTGTTGTCATTTTATTTTTTACTCATAGATTATTGGATTCACATCCTCTATAATTCTCTTCCCTACAATTTCCTGTAATTCCCTCATAAGATTGTGCCATGTGGCATTCAAGTAATCCAACGGTTATCTAATTTAAAATAAATTTAAATTTTATTTAAACCCACCCATAAATTTGAATTTTATTTAAACTCTAGTTTGTTGGGTAACCTTTGGATTACTTAAATGCCACATGGCACAATCCTATGAGGGATTTTTTCGCAGACCACTTGTAGGTTTTTTGTCTTTTTAAATGTCATCATTTTTATTTTAGTTTTGTTGTTATTTTATTTTTTACTCATAGATTATTGGGATCCTTTCTATGTATTTTTTTTATTTAAATATGTAAAATTAAATTAAATCGAAAAAAAAATTCCTAGAAAAGAGAGTATCTTTTTTCATTCTTAAACAATTTTCCTTATAAATCACTAATAAAAACCTCTATGAAATAGGGAAGAGATTTTTGCTAAAAAGAGAAAGTATATATATATATATATATATATATATATATATATATATATATATATATATATATATATATATATATATATATATATATATATATATATATATATATATATATATATATATATATATATATATAAAGAACTTTTTATTAAATTCTACCTTCCTTTTATATCAATTGGTCAAATCTCTAATATCATACCAAAATTCCACCTTTCTTTTATATCAATTGATCCAATCTCTAATATTCTATAAAAAAAATTTAAAAGTTTATGCTAGCCTTTTAAGAGAAAGTTTTCTTCAAATTTTAAGCATTCCACGATTTTGGTTTTATATTTTTTTAATAAAATTTCAATCCTATTTATTGTTTCCCAATTTTTTTTTAAAAAAATCCTTATTGGTTTTTCTATTGAATATTTTTAAAATTTTAGTTACTAATTAATTATATTTAGAAACAATAAAAAGAAAATATTTTCCTAAATCCTATCATTTCCTCAACGATTTTATTTTCTTTTACTCTATTTGAATTTTTGAAAATAAATAATATTTTATATTTTGATAAAAAAAATACGGTCAATATGGTACTTCTTTAATAAAGTAATAAAATAAGGTACAATTTGTATTTTTTTCCTTGAAAATATAATAAATAAAATAAAATATTAATAAATAGCTAAATTGTGGTTATCCTTTTAAGGTATACTTTAAAAAAAAAAAATCTTATGTACAATAGGAAGGAACAATATATTTTTATAAAGTGAAAATCATACTAGGAAATGATTTTCTATGGAATTATCACAAAAATCACAAATGAACAACCCAACCCAAAATATAAAATAAGATTACAAATATTATAACTTTCATATTTTTTCTTTAGGTATTTCATAGAAATCAAATCACATATCTTCAAGATTCCAAAAAAAAAAAGTTGTGTACAATAGAAATGAATTATATATTTTTATAAAGTGAAAATCATACTAGGAGAGGATTTTCTATGGAAATATCACAGAAATTAGAAATGAGCAATGCAATCCCAAAAATAAATTAAGATTCCAAATATTGTAACTTTTATATTTTTCTCAAGGGATTTCATAGAAATCAAATCACATATCTTCAAGATTCCGATGATCCATGAAGGTACTCTCAATCTCCTCTCATGAATTGGGAAGACGAAGCAAGGTATTTCAATCGATCTCTCTCAATCTCTTCCTCTAACGAATTGGGAAGATGAAGCAAGGTATTTCAATCAATCTCTCACTCTCTCGATCTCTCTCAATCTCCTCCTCTCATGAAGGGAAGACGGAGCACATATCATGTGAATCTCTCTTTGTTTACCTCAATCCTTGATTTTTGGGCAATTGGGCAGCTGTTCCCAATAGTTCTTCTCACTTTGACAGCATGATTTCAATGACTGTAAAGATGCTAGCTTGCTAGAATTTATCTTTTCAATTTTTTTCTGTCTCATGTTTTTTGTCATTGAATTTCATTAGGTTGAAAATTAAGGGAATTTATCCACAAGTTGACCCCCCCTACATTGTTTTTGTTATGCATTAATCCAAGTTCCAATTGATCAATCTTGCTAAAATCCTTGTTTTGTGTTCAGGGTGTCTCAAGATGTTGTGTCTACCAGTTAGAAGTGCTTCCTTTTGAAATGGGTTTTTGGTAAGTCTTTCTACTTCTAATTTATTTATAAAACTTCTTCAGTGTCCCACAAGTTAGAATTCTAGGAGTTCATTGGAATTATACTGATTTTGCGGTAAAATTTATTCCATCACTTCAATTAAGGCTCTCTCTTTTTCTTTCTAGAAACGGTCAAAATATGGCTATTGTATATGTAGGCTGTCTATCCTCTTATTTTGGCATGGCCTCAGTTAAGGTTTGGATGAAGTTGAATCCTTTTTTTTTTTTTTTTTTTTAATCTCTGATAATATTGTTGTTATTTTTGCATAATCTTCCTATAGTTAGCTGGTTGGCTGTATGATGTTAATATTCCTAAATTTCATTACGTGAAAGAAAAGTAGTTGCATACACTCAATGGTGTTCTATTCTGTTCCTAGCTTTCTCATCCTTAATTTCTACATTTTTGTGATTTTATTGATTTGAGATTAACTTTATTAATTGAATTGTGATTTTATTGATTTTATTGTGTTTAACTCATATAATACTGAGTTCTTTTGGTGTGGTAATTTTTTATTTTTTATTTTTGGTGACAGATCATGAATTTAGGTTTCTTCTTGACTTCATAAATCTTTAGCAAAGGACTATTTATTCCGACTTCACAATCACAAATAGAATAACTAGTCTACTATTCCTTTTTTCCTCTTAGAAGGTATGAACATCATCTAATATTTAAATTTGAAGAGAATAATATGGCATTCCTATTTGTATTTACACCTAAATATTTGTGTTAGCACGATCTTAAAAATCTTGCACTAAGTATATGGGGCTAGATTTTTGAATCCATTCATTCATGTCATTCTTACCAACTTTCTTTATTTCAGTTTATTTTTTAAATCCATTTATTTATTGACTTCTATCAGACCTCTTCGCTAGGATAAAAAGCAAAATTTTTCAATGCATTCTTCTATTCTTTTTTGGGAGTTGAGACAGTAACACAGGAGTGACGAACAAAAGGAATAGGATATGAAGCAAAAGAGAGGTGAGACATGCGGATACCTGTCTATTATAGAGTGCATGAATTTAACCTACTCTTCGTTTTTGGAGGAAGTAATGGTAGGACAACGAAGGTAAGAGAAACATAAAATACAAAGGATTCTCATAGAATACAAAGGAGACATAAGAGATCTTGTGGTCTTTGTTGTTGGATGGTGTGTTTATATGTTGATCAATAACTAAATAGAGAAGACTTGATTTTCTTCCTAACGATGTGACCACTGATTGAACCCCCCAGCCAAGCCCTAAAGTGGGCCCTAAGAACCCCCTCATCTTGCTAATTGAATCTATCCTAGGGTTATTAGATCATTTTCTCTACCCCTTTAGGGGTTAATATGGATCTAACTGAAATCCCCCTCGATCCAAGGGCTATGGAAATAATTTTATTTTTACTTTTTTATTTGGGTTAGTATTTTGAGAATTACAGTCCATTTTAGTTTATTGAGTTATGTTTGACTTGGTCAAAGTTGTGGATAAGGTAAGACTCTTTTACAAGAAGGGTTCTTATCTTTTAAGAGCTTTTTTTTTTTTTTTTTTTAGAATTTGTGGTTTAGTTAGGTTAGGAGTCTTTTGTTATCAGTCAGTCTTTTAATTCAAGAAGTCGTTGTTGGTAGTTAAATTGGTTTCCAAGTCTAGATCTTCTGATGACCACTAACATTGAGTAAATGTTGGTATTTCTAATGAAAATTTCCTAATTCCTTTTGAAGCTAATCCCTCATAACATGAGAGGCAAATGCATGAGAAAGGCAGGGCTTAAGTAGATTTAAATTTGAATTCTTACTTATGATGTATTGATCTTTTCTAATTTAATCAACTATTGAAGTTGAATTTTTAGGACATATGATCCGACAATTTGACCGGTCCAAACATTGGAGGAAGGAATGCCTAATGAATTATTATTATTATTATTATTATTATTATTATTATTATTATTATTATTATTATTATTATTATTTTTTTTTGTGTAAGGGAATACCTAATGAGTTAATGTGAAACAAAAGTAACCTTTGTGAAACCCTGTTAATTTTTGTCCCTCTTACTAATCTATTTCTCGTCTTCTTCTTACTTCTGTATATACACGTTCATAAATACTGAGGAAAAATGGCCTGCAAAACAACTTCTTCAAGAAAAGTGATTGATAGGTCCGCTAAATCAGTGTTGAGCATCCCCTCAAGTTACAATGCAAATTAAATACAACATTTTAGTTGAATGTGTAATCAAACCAATCACGAGACATAATGCAATCGATGCTCAAAATATGTTTGAATTAACTAAAAACAAAAATAAATGGACTAAATGGCAAGAGAAATTAATTGCTAGAGTGTCAAAGCACCCAATTGAAATTTTTGTTTTTAATGTGGATCCGTCTTTCTACTATTTGCTGATGGATTATGAATTGATCATTTGAAACAATAGGTCGCCAAAATAGAAAAGAAGATTAATGTACATGCAATGTACATCAATTGTTTCAAATGAAGTTTTTATTGTTTTTAAATTGGTTTAATGATTTAAACATACCCTTTCATTTTAATGCATCAAGTAATTAGTTGGGCATCAATTATGGTGTTGAAATTCCATCAAGTGCGAAAGATGATTACTTGATTGTGCATAAGATGAGAAAGCCAATACCCATTGACGAACCAATGACTTAAGGATTGGCAAGTTTAAAAAGGTGGTGCTTATTATCGACAATAACAGCTAAAACAATAAGCATCTTCTTTACACCAAACCAAATTCTCTATAGAAAGGTGGTTTGAACTCTAAATTATCTATAATGAAGTGGAGTTCAATCAAAGAAGTGAGAAGCCAACATACAATTTAAAATTTTTGATATAGCTAAATTCTCATTTGTTATTTGATATAGCTTTGTAACTAAAACATTCTTTTATAAAGATTTTTGTAGTTTCAAAGTTGAAATTGTCATACATTAAAAAGAGTATCGTCAAAAAAACACCCAAAGAAAATAATATAAAAAGAAAGACAAATTCAGAGGAATACTTAAGCATTAGATGATATAAATGAAACAACAATTTTAAGTTTATTTGTATCAAGCAAATAAGTTTATGTAATCGGCGTATTCCATTAAAGCTTACAAGAAAATTTTATAGGACTGTTGTTCGACCAACTATGATGTTCGGTGCAGAGTGTTGTGATGTTAAAAAGAATCATATAGATAAACTCGGTGTAGCAAAAATGAGGATGCTAAGATGGATGAGTGGCAAAACTATGATAGATAAGATAAAAAATGATCATATTAGAGTTGGTCTGGGAGTTGCTCCCATAAGTGATAAGCTTCGAGAAAATCGTTTAAGGTGGCACGGCCACGTTCAACAGAGACCTATAAATGCCCCTGTATGGAAAAGTGATATAATCCATATTGAAGGAACTAGAAGAGCTAGAGGTAGATCTAAGATAACCTTAGGAAAAGTGGTGAGAAATGATATGCATAGCTTAGGCCTTGTATCTAGCATGGCCTAAAATAGAACCGATTGGAAGGGCAAGAATCCATGTAGCTAACCCCATTTAGTTGGGACAAGGCTTATTGTTGTTGTTGGATTAAGCAAATAAAACATATATTGTTATATACATCAATTAACTAATGACCTTGAAGTTTAAGATAAATACGCATTCAAAGTTAGGTTGTATAACATTGATCAAAATCTTTGTTTTTTTATCCTCTTTTCCATGTTTATATTTCATGAGCGGTCTCTTTCTTTTCTTCCTTATTGTTATATTTTTTTCATGTATAGTCATGTGCATTTGCATGTGTAATTTTTTACTAATATATATATATATATATGAGAGCAAATTGCAATGGCCTCCCAAAATAGAGGTCTTAAAGCACTGACACCCCCACTTTATGTTTAAAAGTACAGAGACCCCCAAAATTGAATTTTCACCGGATATATTTGTCAAATTTATCATTGAAAACCTTTCAGACACCGTTTGTTTTAGAAATTTTTTGAAAATAAACAATAATTTAATTGTTTTCAGTGATAAATTTGATAAATACATCCAATAAAAATTCAATTTTGGGGTCTCTGTGCTTTTTAAACATAAAGTGGGGTGTCGGTGCTATAAGCCCTCCATTTTGGGGTGTCAGTGCAATTTGCTCTATTTATAATTTTATTGAAAAATAAGAAAATTATATGTTGTTACATATGGAAGAACTTCCTACCACGACGTTCTTAATATCTGAACAAACACAACAAGAATTAAAGGAAGACTCAAAGGATCCAAACTGATCTCTTGAGACACATGAATCAAACTAGCAAGAAAGTGATCTACACATCAATTGTTTTGCGAACACAATGAATAATCTATCACACAATGTGTAAATTCATCCTGGTGCTCAAGAGTATCCTCAACCAAACCCCTAGCACCTACGGAGGATTAGTGATCCCACTCAGCATCTGCACATCATTTAAAGAATTTGAAGAACTTCTACCAACCTGAAACCTTTCCTCTTGGCCTCCATGAGTCTGCTCCATATGCCCAAAATCTCACAAGCAAGTGTCAACTGAATCAATGTACCACCTGCAATAGCCAACTAAACTCGACCAGAGGGTCCATGCCCAATAGCACCCTAACTACTATGATCATTTTTGTTTAGAATGAATACACGATTTTAACGTGGTTCGATCTTCAATGTGAAATCTACGTCCACGGTGAAATCCCCAATCAACTATGTTCTGAGGAAAACTTTCACTATCTTTAAATAAAGATAGTACATCATGTGGTATTTTACAATGAGTGGAGTTCTATAAAGAATATGAATTTTACAATGCTTAGGATTGTTAGTCTTCATGTTATATTGAAAGACTAATATCCAATAACAATTTTGAAGAGAGCCATCTGTATTGATAGTTAGCCATTCCTCTGGTGGGGTAACCAATAATGGTTGGGTGCTTGAGAGAGAAAAAAAAAGAATCTTGAATGCACTGTCGAGAAAGGAAATCTTTGTTAATCAACCATCAAAGCGTCCACCTCATCAAACACGTACTAAAAGGAAATCTCTTTACAATCCATTTTACTATAATTCTTTGCAATTAGAGTTTCTAGATTGTAACTGTTGTGGAGAACATATATCCTGAGGAACCCCCCCTCGGGACCAACGTACACCCCCACTCGGGATAGAGAAGTCTTCTTAAGGGAAGTCCTCTTAGGAGGATTCTGAGAATCTCTTCTGGAGAAAATGCATACCCACTCGGGACTTGAGTCTTCTGCAGACTCGGGAGGAATAATGTTCTCCCTTGAGAGGCACAGAAAACCCCCTCGGGAGGAAGCTTATTGACCTCCTCGGGAGGAAGCATATTCACCCCTTCAAGGAACATGAACGGAATAAGTTCAAGAAGCCCATTTGGACTAAGTCCAAGAGAGACGTTGAAGAAGACGATCAGGTCAAGAGAGTTAGTTATAGATAACCACTCAGAAAGGCCGTCCGAGAATTGGGGAGAT
This sequence comes from Hakea prostrata, assembly GCF_041222555.1. Lineage (NCBI taxonomy): Eukaryota > Viridiplantae > Streptophyta > Magnoliopsida > Proteales > Proteaceae > Hakea > Hakea prostrata. Next base: position 10,462,023 of record NC_142608.1, read on the forward strand.
GAGTCATCAGATAACGGCTCTATTTGGTCCAACAAAAAAGGAGCCGTTATTCCAAGATATTCCTCTCACTCTTCAACTGTCGATCCGAAACTCAAGGAAGCGCCGCCTCCAGGTAACTTCTATATAAACCCACCTCCTACATGGAGAAAGGACGACGAGAACTTCATCTGATAAATTATTCATTCGTTCTTGAGACTCTTTTGTTGCCTAGGCGCTGGGCGCGGAGGCGGCCGGGCCAACTAGGCGGCCGTCTGCTTTCTTTATGTGTGTAGGCCCCGTTATTCCAACTTGGCTGGAGGCTCGGGGTCATCTCAATATCCGGCCCTCGAGAGTTCTGCGCCCATTGTATTAATTATCCAACGGCCACAATTAAAATCCAATTGGAAGATACATCCCCTACAACTTATCTCTTAACTTCTCTCCAATTTTCCTATCACACAACTTCCTGCTTTCCTCTTTCACAAGTGGGAAAAATTACTAGTGACTCACTCAAATATTACTAGTTAGTCACAAAAACCACAGATTTAATGATTTGGGTGGTTTTCTACCCGACCAATTTTAGAGCTAGTGATGAGCACATTTATGTGTGAAATCTTAGGGCATAAAGCATGCATTTTACACACTTAGAGTGGAGCTACCTTGGGTTTTATGTTGTTTTTGCATATTTTAGGACTTTTCAAGATTTAAGCAAATATTTAGAGTTTTCGATATGAATCATGTAATTTTACACATCAAGAAGTCCGTTCAAATTCTCAAATGCGAAAATGGGCCTGATCTGGAGCATGATGGGCTAGAAATGTGATTAGGGGACAACTCCAAACTATTTTGGAGATAAAGAAGCAAATTTTGATCTACGGCTGAGATTATAAATTATCCATCAAATCTACAGAGATATTATTAAGAGAGTCCTAATGGAGAAAAGAGTTCTTGCATACTTCAATATTATATTTCCTATTTGGGATTTGATCAAAGAAAGAAAAAGAGGAAAAAGAATTATATTCAAAGAAAGAGGAGGGAAAAATCCCGTTTTTGAATGTCTCTGTCTAGTTTCGATCAAGCCCTTCATCGAATGGTCATCCAGTATCTGATTGAGCTGATTTTTGGAGGAGAGCTTCATGACTTCTTAAACATAAAATCCAACGGTTGAATTGTGCATTTGATCTCTCTAAGTCAGTCCGATTAGTACGTCAAAACCCTAATTGGTTTAGTCAGATAGGAACTCCGAGTTTGATTAAGATTTTGTCAAGATTCATATCCCATGTAAATTCTATAAAATGAGAACATACTCCACCAAGGGAGAACGTGTTTTAGAGCTTAGGAAGAGCACATTTTCTTTTCTCTTCAATTTATTTTAGGCTTTCTTTAGTTTTCTTTGATTGCTTTCGTGAGATTTTAATTTCTAGAATGAATGTTTAGGTTTAATTTTTCTATGTAATGCAATTTCAAGTTCAAGTTCATAATCAAGTTTCAAGTTTGAGGATTCGTTTTATTCTGGGTCTAGCAATTGCAGATCTAGTCATTCTAGTCTAGTCTGGTTGTTGGGTTGGTTGAGTTCGATCGTTTGTTCAATTCTTTTTTATTATTTAAAGTTTGAAGATGCAAGTAAGTAACCTTCTTCAATAATCTTCTCTCCCCCCTCCATTTCCCACTTCTATCTACCCCTCCATATTCTTAATTTAGGATTTACTTTTAGTATTAATTTATTGTTCTCCCTTCCCTGTGTCCTTGATCAAGGATGCCTACAGTCGTGCCTTTCTTTGATTAAGGTTTCCCTTTTCTTTTATTGTTTCGTTATTTACTTTCTGCAATTTACTTTCAGCATTTATTTATTGTTCCCTCTTCCCATGGGTCCTTGATCAAAGATGCCTACAGTCGTGTCTCTCTTTGGTTAAGGTTTCTCTTTTCCTTTTATTGCTTTGTTATTTACTTTGTGCAATTTACTTTCAACATTTATTTATTGTTCTCCCTTCCCCTGGGTCCTTGATCAAAGATGCCTATAGTCGTGCCTCTCTTTGGTTAAGGTTTCCTTTTTCCTTTTATTACTTTGTTATTTACTTTCTGCAATTTAGTTTCAGCATTTATTTATTGTTCTCCCTTCCCTTGGGTCCTTGATCAAAGATGCCTACAGTTGTGCCTTTCTTTGGTTAAGGTTTCCCTTTTCCTTTTATTGCTTTATATTTGCTTTATTTTTCATCTCAATTCGATCACATTAGATGTATGGATTAGGACCGCTCATTTAATTTAATTAATTAATTAACAAAATTTGAATAATTGCACTCTCGTATTATCATTAAGAGGTTAAATTCTAAAGGGGTATATCTCCTTGAGATCGACCCGGTAGCTACACGATACCGTGCACTTGTGGTTATTTTTATTTTACAAACACCCGGACTAGGGCTGAACCAAACACTCGGTCAAGACAGTTACTGACTAACTAGAGTAGAGTGTCACTTATGCTGGACCTACATGGCAAAAACGCTCTAGATAGAAGGTCAACTACAAAGATGATTGAGCGGGACAAACGACAAGAAAGCGTAGTCCAAGGAGAGATATCAGCTCTTGATGAGAAGCCCGCCCAGCACCGAAAAGGTAATACATACAGTATAAAGGCAAGGACTCACCCCTTCGGTAAGCATCCAATACATTCTAAACATAACCCTGTGTAGCTCTTGCACGGGATCTTAATATGTTCACTGTTTGAATTAGCCATTGGAGGCGGCTGCCCGGCATTCAAACAGGCCCGCGTCTAACCTTTCTTGCAGGACTCATCATTTTGAGCGAGAAGTGGCTTAGTCGAAACCAAGATTATAACTATGATGCATCAGTTTGACGCCGTTTGTGGGAACAATAATCTTTAAGTCATGGCAAGACGAGGAGCTAATAACGGGCGTGCTAGGTAGGAGATTGCCGACGGTAACCCTAACGGCGATGATCAAACACATCAAGATGATGGGGCGGAATACTCAACCCAAGTGGAGCAAGATCCTCCCGAGGATAATCTAATACCAGAAAATCCGAAAGGGGAGGACATGTCAAGAAGGCCCCAGGGGCATGCCACTACGAGAGATGTAGACAAAATCCGAAAAGGAATGCTCGAGATGCGGGGGTCCTGAGAGGCTTGGTCCATCAAATTGGAGTCGAACAAAGACCAAGACGAAATACCCAAACTGGAAGGTTACTGAGAGTCTTCCAAAATGCAAGAAGACCCTAACCGAGAGGAGGGATCCCGAGAGGAAGACAAGCCGAAGGCCAGAGATCAACTCATATTGGCGCCGAACGTGGTCAAAGACAACCAAATAGAACAAGGGTTAGCGCCCTTGACCAAATTACTATACCTTCTTGAACTGGATTCCTGCCTCAAAGAAGTCACCAGGAAGAAATCGAATATCAAGGAGAAAGCCAACCTCAAGCAATCCAATCGAGGGTATCTGTCTCCCAAACGCAGTCCAGAAGGGAGAGCATCGTAGAATCGGGTGGAAATGGAGCAAGGCAGAATTGTCTTCGGAGAAGAATGGCCAAGGAAGAGCACAAATTGGAGGATTGGGATCGTGATGAAGATCTAGACGTTGTTGACCAGGAGCCATTCTCTGACGAAATCATGAATATACCCCTCCCTCAAAATTTTATCATGCCAACTTTCACCCCGTTTGAAGGAAAAACAAATCCGAAAGAGCATATTAGTTACTTCAAGTCAGTAATGATTGTACTCAGTCGGGAGGACGAACTGCTCTGCAGAACTTTCCCGGCCTCACTGAAGGGTCCTGCCATTAAATGGTTCAGCAGCTTACAATCGGGATCAATTCATAATTTCAGAGACCTTGCCCGGAAGTTCATCGCACGGTTTAGAAGTGCGATCGGGAGCAGGAAAACCTCTAACAGCCTATTTTCTATAAGGCAAGGACGAAGTGAATCCATTCGGGACTTCTTGAAGCGTTTCAATGAAGTAGCCATTGAGATCGAGGATCTTGATGATCAAGTTGCATACAGCGCACTCTGGAGTGGCATCACTCATCAACGACTCCTGGGGGTCTTACTAACTGACAAGTCTAAAACATACAGGATATTATTGCGTAAGTGCCAGAAGCAAGCCAGCTTGAACGAAGTAATAAATGCCCGAGTAAAGGCTGATCGGGAACGAAGACCCGAGAATGAAAAGAACACTTCCAATGATCGAGATCAAGGATCAAAAAGTTGATGGAAGCATGACCAAGGGCGAGAAAGCTTCACCCCACTCAATACGAAACCATCGGAGATTCTAATGCAAATCCGAGACAAGAAGTCATTAAAATGGCTTGGAAAGTTACATTCCCAACCGGAAGAGAGGGATATGACAAAATATTACCGCTTTCACAAAGATTATGGCCACCACACTGACATCTGCCGGATCCTCAAATCAGAGATCGAGAAATTGATCCAAGATTGGAAGCTTGGTTAGTATGTTCGAGGATCAAGTAAATCCCATGAAAGGTCACCCGAGCCAAGGAAAAGGGCTCAATTAACCAGTCCGGGAGAAACCACCAAAACAGCTGACAAAGAAAAGGAGAAGGAAGGTCAGGAAGAATCACCCGTGTACATAATCATGGGTGGCCCGACTGTTGAGTCAATAAAAAAGGCAAAACAAAAGGCCTGGTTTGTGGGAGCTATTCATTTGCCAAAATAGAGAAAAAATCCAGCGTGTCTTGAACCTATAACATTCACCAATGATGATCTGAACGGGATAGTGGCGCCTCATGATGATGCAATCATCATCAAAGTAAAAATAGCCAATCGAGAAGTTCACCGAGTCTTAATTGACACGGGTTCCTCAGTTGACCTACTATCGTATAAGACATTCAAGAGATTAAAGCTGGCTGACGACTTGCTAACCCCTTCTACAACACCTCTTTACGGTTTTGCAGGGTCTTCAACCATAGCAGAAGGAACGATCCATTTGGATCTAAAGATCGGGACATCCCCCGAGGACACCCTTGTACGGGTTAATTTAATGGTTGTAAAAGACTTGTCCGCATATACTATGATATTGGGACGACCAACTCTAAATGCACTAGAGGCGGTCGTGTCAATCTGTGAAAAAATAATTTGTTAGAATATACCCATGCCACCTAGGTCAATCTATGAAAAAACCATTAGAATAACTTCTTCTTCTTTTGTTTTTTCTTTAAAAATAAGCTGATAATCGGATTCGAAAACCAAAAATAAAAAATAAGATAATGACAATCGGCAACCAGTAATCAAATAGTTTATCATATCGGATAATTATCGGATATCCGATAGAGTTTCAAATACCTTTTAAAAAAATCTGCGGGATATGATCAGATTTGGATAGTAGATTTTTTTTATCAGATTTAGATAGAAGTGTGTCTGAGCCAAATCAGATCCATTTACAGGTCTAGCCAGTGGGTGTCCAACTATCAATAACCATTCCATGAGGAGACACAAGCTTACTAGCATATCATTCATGGTAGGGTTGTATATGTCGAGGGTTGGGCTCATAGGCCTCCAAGAGTCAGTAGCCATCCCATGAGGAGACATGAGAGGCATCTGCTCTATCATATGGGGATGACCATAGAGTTGCATGGTGTTAATCCAGCAGTTGATAGGGATCTCATGATTATTAATATTCCTAAGTGGAGAATGATACTAGACCAAAAAAGGACTAGGCATAAGGGAAGGTATCTAGACCACATGTAGTATGTGAAATTTAAGACTTTACATTGGGCTAGGATATCCTTGAAAAGCGTCCAATCTCATACCAATAGTTGTAGTGAGAAAGTGTGGCCCTATAACCCATACCATGGTCGGATTGGACTTGTATCCCTACATCTCGATCGTGACTCCCAAAAGTTGGTCGAATGTTGTGAGGGGTCTATATGAGACTACCCAAAGGAAGATGGTGTTTGTATTAATGCATGTCTACCTAGATAGAGACCGGCATGGTTAGATTACTAACTACATACCTAGGGCATCACTGCATTTTGCGTCACATATCATCTCGATGTATGTGAATTCTATACCTTAGGGGGTTCTTTAGAACTCACCCTTATGGATATCTTGTTTTTCTTTAGATGGCTTTGCATATTTCCATGAAACCCCATTTTCAGAGAGATTTGCCACAGAAAGTGTACTTGAGGCACTTGTGGAAGTTGGTTATGCAGTGCACGACAGTTCATGTGGCTGTTTAGAATGCTCTTATGATGTCAATTAATAGGGATATGATTCTATTAGTTCATTGATGGCATTACGAGATAGAAACCAATACCATGATAAAGTATATGAGACACTTGGAACAAATGTAATCTTTTTAAAGTTTATCATTTTTCCTTTCAATTGGAATATTTCTTTTGAGATTTCTTTGGACATGACATTTATCACATTTATTTCATATTGAATTTATTACTCTTTGCGTGTGATTATAATTTTGTGTGCGATAGTTATTATTGTGGTTGTAACTTGATCTTGTGACTGTGAATCCCATCTACGGGTAATCGAGGCAAATCCGATACCATCGGCTGGGGGAGTGACAAATTATGTTATGTGTGAGTAATTAGTAATATTGAAGTGAATCACAAGTAATTTTTCCCACTTAAGGGAGGTAACACGAGTTCCAGTCCCATTTAAGGGAGTCACAAATGAAAAAACTTATATATTATTTATAGAAAAATATGAAACTTATATAGGCTTTTTTTATTATTATTATTTGGTAGAAAAACTTATAGGGGGTTACATACGAAAGAACCTCCTACTACAACTTTTTTTATTCCAGGACAAAATCAAGGAGAGTAAACTAGCAAGAATGTTTGTGCATGATTGGTTGAACACAATGAACGATCACATAACGCATAATCTTGTCCTCAAACTCAAGAATATCCTCAACCAAACCCCCAAAGCACCCGCGGAGATCAGTGATCCCATTCACCATCTTCACATCATTTAAAGAATCTAAACAAACTTACACCAGCCTGAAATATTTCCTCTTGGCCTCCATTAGTTTGCTCCATATACCCATAATCTCACAAGAAAGTGCCAATTGAATCAATGTACCACCTGCAATAGTGAACTCCACCCAACTAGAGGGTCCACGCCCTATAGCACCATAACTGCCACGATCATTCTGAAGAGACCAATCTATACTGATAGTAAGTCATCCTTCTAGTGGTGGTAACAAGAAATTGATGGACGCTTGAGGGAGAGAAAAAGAACCTCGAATGCACAACCGAGAAAGCAAATTTCTGTAACCAGATTATCCACCACTCGAGCGTCCGCCTCATCAAACTTGTATAGAAACGAAATCTTTGTGCAATCCATTTTCCTCTGATTCTTTACAATTAGAGTTTAGGATTTGACATGTCTATTAGTTATCCAATGGCCACAATTAAAATCCAACTGGAAAACGTTATCCCCTAGAATTTATCTCCTAACTTCTCTCCAGTTTCCCTGTCACACGTTCTCACTTTCCTCTTTCTTCTTCTTTTACTACATTTGTTTTTCACTCACTTATTGAAGAAATCTCAACTAACTTTGACTGTTGAAATGCTGTTGAGGAATCTGCAAATATATTTGAACGCTTGTTCTTACAATACTGTCAAATGAGCTTAAACGTACCAGAGGTACTTTCTTTAAGGTATTTAGACACCTCGATTTGTACAATACGGGTTCTACAGTGTCTTTACCCCAAGATCAGTCAGCCCAACCTTTAAGGTTGCACCCCAGAAAGGTTACTTAAGGTGTATCATGTAATGTTCACTGCTTAACAGAACAACAACAAGGAGATAGAGAAAGAAAGAGGAGGAAGAAATTTTGTACTTGGAATGAACTCGAAAATGGGTTTATATAGAGCTCCAAAGGCTGTGGGTGAAAAGGTAAGGTCAGGTCACCTCTTTTTGTGAGGGTACCTTTCAGCTCAACTCCCTATAAGAAGGTACCTATCCAACTGACCTTCCTACAGAAGAGTGCCTCTCTGATGGCATCTCCACGTAATCAACCCAACAACAAGCTTTCCAGAATAGGGCCCATAACAAAATGGGCCTTCCATATCAAAGCCCACAACCCACGGGCTTTCCATAATAGGGTCCATGACAAAATGGGCCTTCCGGATCAAAGCCCACGACCCACAGCCCAAGTCCCCAAGTCCCAAGTCCCAAGTCATATAGATATATTAATATTATGGGATAATTACTATTGTCCCCCTGTACTTAAATTTTATTACTATTGTATCCCCTATACTTTTCAAAATTACTAATTCAACCTTTGATTTTGTCTACTATTACTATTGGCCCCCCTACTGTTAAGTTCCGTTAGTTTACTGATGATGTGACATCTTTATATTTTTTCAAAAACCCCAAAATACCCTATACTTATCTCTTTACTTATTTACCCTTTTGTCAAGTTACAGTAGTACCCTTAATTAACTATTATAACCCGTTTTATTTTAAAAAAAAAAAAAAAACACCAAATAAAGAAAGAATGATTGAATAAAACTCAAATAGAAGCCAAAGAAGAAGAAAAATCGAATTCAACTCAAATTGGAAACTAAATATCACCTAAAATATTTTCAAAATAAATGAAATTTAGTGAAGGTGAGAAACCAAATCAGATTTGGATTTTGCCCATTTCTTTAATTCAAAATAAATGAAGCTTAGTGAATGTGGGAAACCAAATCGGATTTGGATTTTACCCATTTTTTTAATTCAAAATAAATGAAGTTTAGTAAAGGTGGGAAACCAAATTGGATTTGAAGTTTGCCCATTTCATTAATTCAAAATAAATGAAGTTTAGGGTAAAATTGACATTTAATCAAGTTTTTATAAATGGGGTAGCATCGTCTTTTGATTTATTAATTTTAATGAAGGGCAAATTAGATATTACATATTCAAACTTAACGGCTACTTAACACCGTTATAAAGAAGGGGAACAACAGTAATTTCGTAAAAAACAGGGTTTTATTAGTAATAAAATCAAACTACAAGGGGGGGCAATAATAATTATCCTTAATATTAAAATATAATCTTGGCAGGGTCACAACAGGATTCAGGCTTGGTTTGTGTCGCACAAATAAATAATACATAGGCCCTTACTATATATAAACCATATAATCAGATCCTCTCAACCCGATATGGGACTAAATAAAACCATGGATAACAGACACAATTAAAACAAATATTTATATAAAATAAATTTTAAACATATTTACAACATTGACTAATCTAAATTAGATGTACACATGCCTTGGAGTGAGAACAACTCAATAGCAAGGCAACTTCTTCTCAGCTCAATAGCAAGGAAAAGAGAGAAGGCAACGGAGAAATTGTAGGAGAGAAGAGAGGAATTTGGACAATTTATAAGAAACATCAGAGTTATTTCTTAACTGGTTTTTATTACTTACCATTGGATTTTATGTTGCCAACAGTCTTAATCGTAACAATGTATTGCAAGGCTTAACAAAAAATAAAATAAAATAAAATAAAATAAATGTATTGCAAGGATTTATAAGAAAACAAATTGTAAAGAAGCTGAATAGTTGTTCAAGGCAAATGATAAATATATCACCGTATGAAGTCAAGAGTTAAAATCTCTTTGAAGCCTTTGGCCCTTGGTTATATTTAAATTATTTTTAAAATCTATCCTGAAGATATAGTCAGAGTGTGCATAAGCCCATTCTTGCAAACCTGATCAGATTCAAAGAGGAAAATGAATCATAGAGGATGTGAATCTCTACATAAAGGGGATTCCATTGGATGGATAACATTTGTCAAGAAGGCAAGGGAGTGCCAGCTAGGATGATTTTCACCATCAAGAGGCATAGATACAAGGAGACTTCCTGGGTGGTCAGATGAGGAAGATAGTATGGACTTGCAGGATCAGTGGCAAGGCTGAG